>NW_028126675.1:0-40078 GCF_965231255.1 Vanellus vanellus
GGTTCCAGGAGGGCAGTGGGAGGGACCAGCATGACTTTTCCCCGCTGGCCCCTTTGCTGGTGGGCAAGCAAAAGCTGGACGTTTGTCTTTTTTGCTGCGGAGGGCGCCAAAAGTGAAAAAAGGTGCTTTTGAGGCTAGAGGTCGGCAGGAAAGCAGAGAGGGGCCAAATTGTGTGGGGCATTTGAAGGGGTTCCAGGAGGCAGTGAGGACCAGCATGACTTTTCCCCGCTGGCCCTTTTGCTGTGGCAGGCAAAAGCTGGACTTTTGTCTTTTTGCTGCGGAGGGCGCCAAAAGTGAAAAAGGTGCTTTTGAGGCTAGAGTCGGCAGGAAAGCAGAGAGGGCCAAAATTGTGTGGGGCATTTGAAGGGGTTCCAGGAGGCAGTGAGGACCAGCATGACTTTTCCCCGCTGGCCCCTTTGCTGTGGCAGCAAAAGCTGGACGTTTGTCTTTTTTGCTGCGGAGGGCGCCAAAAGTGAAAAAAGGTGCTTTTGAGGCTAGAGTCGGCAGGAAAGCAGAGAGGGCCAAATTGTGTGGGGCATTTGAAGGGGTTCCAGGAGGCAGTGAGGACCAGCATGACTTTTCCCCGCTGGCCCCTTTGCTGTGGCAGCAAAAGCTGGACGTTTGTCTTTTTTGCTGCGGAGGGTGCCAAAAGTGAAAAAAGGTGCTTTTGAGGCTAGAGTCGGCAGGAAAGCAGAGAGGGCCAAATTGTGTGGGGCATTTGAAGGGGTTCCAGGAGGCAGTGAGGACCAGCATGACTTTTCCCCGCTGGCCCCTTTGCTGTGGCAGCAAAAGCTGGACGTTTGTCTTTTTGCTGCGGAGGGCGCCAAAAGTGAAAAAAGGTGCTTTTGAGGCTAGAGTGGCAGGAAAGCAGAGAGGGCCAAATTGTGTGGGGCATTTGAAGGGGTTCCAGGAGGCAGTGAGGACCAGCATGACTTTTCCCCGCTGGCCCCTTTGCTGTGGCAGCAAAAAGCTGGACGTTTGTCTTTTTTGCTGCGGAGGGTGCCAAAAGTGAAAAAAGGTGCTTTTGAGGCTAGAGTCGGCAGGAAAGCAGAGAGGGCCAAATTGTGTGGGGCATTTGAAGGGGTTCCAGGAGGCAGTGAGGACCAGCATGACTTTTCCCCGCTGGCCCCTTTGCTGTGGCAGCAAAAGCTGGACGTTTGTCTTTTTTGCTGCGGAGGGCGCCAAAAGTGAAAAAAGGTGCTTTTGAGGCTAGAGTGGGCAGGAAAGCAGAGAGGGCCAAATTGTGTGGGGCATTTGAAGGGGTTCCAGGAGGCAGTGAGGACCAGCATGACTTTTCCCCGCTGGCCCCTTTGCTGTGGCAGCAAAAGCTGGACGTTTGTCTTTTTTGCTGCGGAGGGCGCCAAAAGTGAAAAAAGGTGCTTTTGAGGCTAGAGTCGGCAGGAAAGCAGAGAGGGCCAAATTGTGTGGGGCATTTGAAGGGGTTCCAGGAGGCAGTGAGGACCAGCATGACTTTTCCCCGCTGGCCCCTTTGCTGTGGCAGCAAAAGCTGGACGTTTGTCTTTTTTGCTGCGGAGGGCGCCAAAAGTGAAAAAAGGTGCTTTTGAGGCTAGAGTGGGCAGGAAAGCAGAGAGGGCCAAATTGTGTGGGGCATTTGAAGGGGTTCCAGGAGGCAGTGAGGACCAGCATCACTTTTCCCTGCTGGCCCCTTTGCTGTGGCAGCAAAAGCTGGACGTTTGTCTTTTTTGCTGCAGAAAGCGCCAAAAGTGAAAAAAGGTGATTTTGAGGATAGAGTGCGCAAAAAAGCAGAGAGGGCCAAATTGTGTGGGGCATTTGAAGGGGTTCCAGGAGGCAGTGAGGACCAGCATGACTTTTCCCCGCTGGCGCCTTTGCTGTGGCAGCAAAAGCTGGACGTTTGTCTTTTTTGCTCCAAACAGCGGCGAAAGTGTAAAAAGGTGCTTTTGAGGATAGAGTCGGCAGGAAAGCAGAGAGGGCCAAATGTGTGGGGCATTTGAAGGGGTTCCAGGAGGCAGTGAGGACCAGCATCACTTTTCCCCGCTGGCCCCTTTGCTGTGGCAGCAAAAGCTGGACGTTTGTCTTTTTTTGCTGCGGAGGGCGCCAAAAGTGAAAAAAGGTGCTTTTGAGGCTAGAGTCGGCAGGAAAGCAGAGAGGGCCAAATTGTGTGGGGCATTTGAAGGGGTTCCAGGAGGCAGTGAGGACCAGCATGACTTTTCCCCGCTGGCCCCTTTGCTGTGGCAGCAAAAAGCTGGACGTTTGTCTTTTTTGCTGCGGAGGGCGCCAAAAGTGAAAAAAGGTGCTTTTGAGGCTAGAGTCGGCAGGAAAGCAGAGAGGGCCAAATTGTGTGGGGCATTTGAAGGGGTTCCAGGAGGCAGTGAGGACCAGCATGACTTTTCCCCGCTGGCCCCTTTGCTGTGGCAGAAAAAGCTGGACGTTGTCTTTTTTGCTGCAGAGGACGCCAAAAGTGAAAAAAGGTGCTTTTGAGGCTAGAGTGGGCAGGAAAGCAGAGAGGGCCAAATTGTGTGGGGCATTTGAAGGGGTTCCAGGAGGCAGTGAGGACCAGCATGACTTTTCCCCGCTGGCCCCTTTGCTGTGGCAGCAAAAGCTGGACGTTGTCTTTTTTGCTGCGGAGGGCGCCAAAAGTGAAAAAAGGTGCTTTTGAGGCTAGAGTGGGCAGGAAAGCAGAGAGGGCCAAATTGTGTGGGGCATTTGAAGGGGTTCCAGGAGGCAGTGAGGACCAGCATGACCTTTTCCCCGCTGGCCCCTTTGCTGTGGCAGCAAAAGCTGGACATTTGTCTTTTTTGCTGCGGAGGGCGCCAAAAGTGAAAAAGGTGCTTTTGAGGCTAGAGTCGGCAGGAAAGCAGAGAGGGCCAAATTGTGTGGGGCATTTGAAGGGGTTCCAGGAGGTAGTGAGGATCAGCATGACTTTTCCCCGCTGGCCCCTTTGCTGTGGCAGCAAAAGCTGGACGTTTGTCTTTTTTGCTGCGGAGGGCGCCAAAAGTGAAAAAAGGTGCTTTTGAGGCTAGAGTCGGCAGGAAAGCAGAGAGGGCCAAATTGTGTGGGGCATTTGAAGGGGTTCCAGGAGGCAGTGAGGACCAGCATGACTTTTCCCCCGCTGGCCCCTTTGCTGTGGCAGCAAAAGCTGGACGTTTGTCTTTTTTGCTGCGGAGGGCGCCAAAAGTGAAAAAAGGTGCTTTTGAGGCTAGAGTAGGCAGGAAAGCAGAGAGGGCCAAATTGTGTGGGGCATTTGAAGGGGTTCCAGGAGGCAGTGAGGACCAGCATGACTTTTCCCCGCTGGCCCCTTTGCTGTGGCAGCAAAAGCTGGACGTTTGTCTTTTTGCTGCGGAGGGTGCCAAAAGTGAAAAAAGGTGCTTTTGAGGATAGAGTCGGCAGGAAAGCAGAGAGGGCCAAATTGTGTGGGGCATTTGAAGGGGTTCCAGGAGGCAGTGAGGACCAGCATGACTTTTCCCCGCTGGCCCCTTTGCTGTGGCAGCAAAAGCTGGACGTTTGTCTTTTTTGCTGCGGAGGGCGCCAAAAGTGAAAAAAGGTGCTTTTGAGGCTAGAGTGGGCAGGAAAGCAGAGAGGGCCAAATTGTGTGGGGCATTTGAAGGGGTTCCAGGAGGCAGTGAGGACCAGCATGACTTTTCCCCGCTGGCCCCTTTGCTGTGGCAGCAAAAGCTGGACGTTTGTCTTTTTTGCTGCGGAGGGCGCCAAAAGTGAAAAAAGGTGCTTTTGAGGCTAGAGTGGGCAGGAAAGCAGAGAGGGCCAAATTGTGTGGGGCATTTGAAGGGGTTCCAGGAGGCAGTGAGGACCAGCATGACTTTTCCCGCTGGCCCCTTTGCTGTGGCAGCAAAAGCTGGACGTTTGGCTTTTTTGCTGCGGAGGGCGCCAAAAGTGAAAAAAAGGTGCTTTTGAGGCTAGAGTCGGCAGGAAAGCAGAGAGGGCCAAATTGTGTGGGGCATTTGAAGGGGTTTCCAGGAGGCAGTGAGGACCAGCATGACTTTTCCCCGCTGGCCCCTTTGCTGTGGCAGCAAAAGCTGGACGTTTGTCTTTTTTGCTGCGGAGGGCGCCAAAAGTGAAAAAAGGTGCTTTTGAGGCTAGAGTGGGCAGGAAAAGCAGAGAGGGCCAAATTGTGTGGGGCATTTGAAGGGGTTCCAGGAGGCAGTGAGGACCAGCATCACTTTTCCCTGCTGGCCCCTTTGCTGTGGCAGCAAAAGCTGGACGTTTGTCTTTTTTGCTGCAGAAAGCGCCAAAAGTGAAAAAAGGTGCTTTTGAGGCTAGAGTCGGCAGGAAAGCAGAGAGGGCCAAATTGTGTGGGGCATTTGAAGGGGTTCCAGGAGGCAGTGAGGACCAGCATGACTTTTCCCCGCTGGCCCCTTTGCTGTGGCAGCAAAAGCTGGACGTTTGTCTTTTTGCTGCAGAGGACGCCAAAAGTGAAAAAAGGTGCTTTTGAGGCTAGAGTCGGCAGGAAAGCAGAGAGGGCCAAATTGTGTGGGGCATTTGAAGGGTTCCAGGAGGCAGTGAGGACCAGCATGACTTTTTCCCCGCTGGCCCCTTTGCTGTGGCAGCAAAAGCTGGACGTTTGTCTTTTTTGCTGCGGAGGCGCCAAAAGTGAAAAAAGGTGCTTTTGAGGCTAGAGTCGTCAGGAAAGCAGAGAGGGCCCAAATTGTGTGGGGCATTTGAAGGGTTCCAGGAGGCAGTGAGGACCAGCATGACTTTTCCCCGCTGGCCCCTTTGCTGTGGCAGCAAAGCTGGACGTTTGTCTTTTTTGCTGCGGAGGGCGCCAAAAGTGAAAAAAGGTGCTTTTGAGGCTAGAGTGGGCAGGAAAGCAGAGAGGGCCAAATTGTGTGGGGCAATTTGAAGGGGTTCCAGGAGGCAGTGAGGACCAGCATGACTTTCCCCTCTGGCCCCTTTGCTGTGGCAGCAAAAGCTGGACGTTTGTCTTTTTTGCTGCGGAGGGCGCCAAAAGTGAAAAAAGGTGCTTTTGAGGCTAGAGTCGGCAGGAAAGCAGAGAGGGCCAAATTGTGTGGGGCATTTGAAGGGGTTCCAGGAGGCAGTGAGGACCAGCATGACTTTTCCCGCTGGCACCTTTGCTGTGTGCAGCAAAAGCTGGACGTTTGTCTTTTTTGCTGCGGAGGGTGCCAAAAGTGAAAAAAGGTGCTTTTGAGGCTAGAGTCGGCAGGAAAGCAGAGAGGGCCAAATTGTGTGGGGCATTTGAAGGGGTTCCAGGAGGCAGTGAGGACCAGCATGACTTTTCCCCGCTGGCCCCTTTGCTATGGCAGCAAAAGCTGGACGTTTGTCTTTTTTGCTGCGGAGGGCGCCAAAAGTGAAAAAAGGTGCTTTGAGGCTAGAGTCGGCAGGAAAGCAGAGAGGGCCAAATTGTGTGGGGCATTTGAAGGGTTCCAGGAGGCAGTGAGGACCAGCATGACTTTTCCCCGCTGGCCCCTTTGCTGTGGCAGCAAAAGCTGGACGTTTGTCTTTTTTGCTGCAGAGGGCGCCAAAAGTGAAAAAAGGTGTTTTTTGAGGATAGAGTCGGCAGGAAAGCAGAGAGGGCCAAATTGTGTGGGGCATTTGAAGGGGTTCCAGGAGGCAGTGAGGACCAGCATGACTTTTCCCTGCTGGCCCCTTTGCTGTGGCAGCAAAAGCTGGACGTTTGTCTTTTTTTGCTGCGGAGGGCGCCAAAAGTGAAAAAAGGTGCTTTTGAGGATAGAGTTGGCAGGAAAGCAGAGAGGGCCAAATTGTGTGGGGCATTTGAAGGGGTTCCAGGAGGCAGTGAGGACCAGCATGACTTTTCCCCGCTGGCCTCTTTGCTGTGGCAGCAAAAGCTGGACGTTTGTCTTTTTTGCTGCGGAAAGCGCCAAAAGTGAACAAGTGAGGGCAGGAAAGCAGAGAGGGCCAAAATTTGTGCTGGGGATTTGCCAGGGGTTCCAGGAGGCAGTGAGGACCAGCATGACTTTTCCCCGCTGGCCCCTTTACTCTGGCAGCAAAAGCTGGACGTTTGTCTTTTTTGCTGCGGAAAGCGCCAAAAGTGAAAAAAGGTGTTTTTGAGGCTAGAGTCGGCAGGAAAGCAGAGAGGGCCAAATTGTGTGGGGCATTTGAAGGGGTTCCAGGAGGCAGTGAGGACCAGCATGACTTTTCCCTGCTGGCCCCTTTGCTGTGGCAGCAAAAGCTGGACGTTTGTCTTTTTTGCTGCGGAGGGCGCCAAAAGTGAAAAAAGGGTGCTTTTGAGGATAGAGTTGGCAGGAAAGCAGAGAGGGCCAAATTGTGTGGGGCATTTGAAGGGGTTCCAGGAGGCAGTGAGGACCAGCATGACTTTTCCCCGCTGGCCCCTTTGCTGTGGGCAGCAAAAGCTGGAAGTTTGTCTTTTTTGCTGCGGAGGGCGCCAAAAGTGAAAAAAGGTGCTTTTGAGGCTAGAGTGGGCAGGAAAGCAGAGAGGCCAAATTGTGTGGGGCATTTGAAGGGGTTCCAGGAGGCAGTGAGGACCAGCATGACTTTTCCCCCGCTGGCCCCTTTGCTGTGGCAGCAAAAGCTGGACGTTTGTCTTTTTTGCTACGGAAAGCGCCAAAAGTGAAAAAAGGTGCTTTTGAGGCTAGAGTCGGCAGGAAAGCAGAGAGGGCCAAATTGTGTGGGGCATTTGAAGGGGTTCCAGGAGGCAGTGAGGACCAGCATGACTTTTCCCCGCTGGCCCCTTTGCTGTGGCAGCAAAAGCTGGACGTTTGTCTTTTTGCTGCGGAGGGCGCCAAAAGTGAAAAAGGTGCTTTTGAGGCTAGAGTGGGCAGGAAAGCAGAGAGGGCCAAATTGTGTGGGGCATTTGAAGGGGTTCCAGGAGGCAGTGAGGACCAGCATGACTTTTCCCCGCTGGCCCCTTTGCTGTGGCAGCAAAAGCTGGACGTTTGTCTTTTTTGCTACGGAAAGCGCCAAAAGTGAAAAAAGGTGCTTTTGAGGCTAGAGTCGGCAGGAAAGCAGAGAGGGCCAAATTGTGTGGGGCATTTGAAGGGGTTCCAGGAGGCAGTGAGGACCAGCATGACTTTTCCCCGCTGGCCCCTTTGCTGTGGCAGCAAAAGCTGGACGTTTGTCTTTTTTGCTGCGGAGGGCGCCAAAAGTGAAAAAAGGTGCTTTTGAGGCTAGAGTCGGCAGGAAAGCAGAGAGGGCCAAATTGTGTGGGGCATTTGAAGGGGTTCCAGGAGGCAGTGAGGACCAGCATGACTTTTCCCCTCTGGCCCCTTTGCTGTGGCAGCAAAAGCTGGACGTTTGTCTTTTTTGCTGCGGAGGGCGCCAAAAGTGAAAAAAGGTGTTTTTGAGGATAGAGTTGGCAGGAAAGCAGAGAGGGCCAAATTTTGTGGGGCATTTGAAGGGGTTCCAGGAGGCAGTGAGGACCAGCATGACTTTTCCCCGCTGGCCCCTTTGCTGTGGCAGCAAAAGCTGGACGTTTGTCTTTTTTGCTGCGGAAAGCGCCAAAAGTGAAAAAAGGTGCTTTTGAGGCTAGAGTCGGCAGGAAAGCAGAGAGGGCCAAATTGTGTGGGGCATTTGAAGGGGTTCGAGGAGGCAGTGAGGACCAGCATGACTTTTCCCCGCTGGCCCCTTTACTCTGGCAGCAAAAGCTGGACGTTTGTCTTTTTTGCTGCGGAAAGCGCCAAAAGTGAAAAAAGGTGTTTTTGAGGCTAGAGTCGGCAGGAAAGCAGAGAGGGCCAAATTGTGTGGGGCATTTGAAGGGGTTCCAGGAGGCAGTGAGGACCAGCATGACTTTTCCCCGCTGGCCCCTTTGCTGTGGCAGCAAAAGCTGGACGTTTGTCTTTTTTGCTGCGGAGGGCGCCAAAAGTGAAAAAAGGTGCTTTTGAGGCTAGAGTGGGCAGGAAAGCAGAGAGGGCCAAATTGTGTGGGGCATTTGAAGGGGTTCCAGGAGGCAGTGAGGACCAGCATGACTTTTCCCCGCTGGCCCCTTTGCTGTGGCAGCAAAAGCTGGACGTTTGTCTTTTTTGCTACGGAAAGCGCCAAAAGTGAAAAAAGGTGCTTTTGAGGCTAGAGTCGGCAGGAAAGCAGAGAGGGCCAAATTGTGTGGGGCATTTGAAGGGGTTCCAGGAGGCAGTGAGGACCAGCATGACTTTTCCCCGCTGGCCCCTTTGCTGTGGCAGCAAAAGCTGGACGTTTGTCTTTTTTGCTGCGGAGGGCGCCAAAAGTGAAAAAAGGTGCTTTTGAGGCTAGAGTCGGCAGGAAAGCAGAGAGGGCCAAATTGTGTGGGGCATTTGAAGGGGTTCCAGGAGGCAGTGAGGACCAGCATGACTTTTCCCCTCTGGCCCCTTTGCTGTGGCAGCAAAAGCTGGACGTTTGTCTTTTTTGCTGCGGAGGGCGCCAAAAGTGAAAAAAGGTGTTTTTGAGGATAGAGTTGGCAGGAAAGCAGAGAGGGCCAAATTGTGTGGGGCATTTGAAGGGGTTCCAGGAGGCAGTGAGGACCAGCATGACTTTTCCCCGCTGGCCCCTTTGCTGTGGCAGCAAAAGCTGGACGTTTGTCTTTTTTGCTGCGGAAAGCGCCAAAAGTGAAAAAAGGTGTTTTTGAGGCTAGAGTCGGCAGGAAAGCAGAGAGGGCCAAATTGTGTGGGGCATTTGAAGGGGTTCGAGGAGGCAGTGAGGACCAGCATGACTTTTCCCCGCTGGCCCCTTTACTCTGGCAGCAAAAGCTGGACGTTTGTCTTTTTTGCTGCGGAAAGCGCCAAAAGTGAAAAAAGGTGTTTTTGAGGCTAGAGTCGGCAGGAAAGCAGAGAGGGCCAAATTGTGTGGGGCATTTGAAGGGGTTCCAGGAGGTAGTGAGGATCAGCATGACTTTTCCCCGCTGGCCCCTTTGCTGTGGCAGCAAAAGCTGGACGTTTGTCTTTTTTGCTGCGGAGGGCGCCAAAAGTGAAAAAAGGTGCTTTTGAGGCTAGAGTCGGCAGGAAAGCAGAGAGGGCCAAATTGTGTGGGGCATTTGAAGGGGTTCCAGGAGGCAGTGAGGACCAGCATGACTTTTCCCCGCTGGCCCCTTTGCTGTGGCAGCAAAAGCTGGACGTTTGTCTTTTTTGCTGCAGAGGGTGCCAAAAGTGATAAAAGGTGCTTTTGAGGCTAGAGTCGGCAGGAAAGCAGAGAGGGCCAAATTGTGTGGGGCATTTGAAGGGGTTCCAGGAGGCTATGAGGACCAGCATGACTTTTCCCCGCTGGCACCTTTGCTGTGGCAGCAAAAGCTGGACGTTTGTCTTTTTTGCTGCGGAGGGCGCCAAAAGTGAAAAAAGGTGCTTTTGAGGCTAGAGTCGGCAGGAAAGCAGAGAGGGCCAAATTGTGTGGGGCATTTGAAGGGGTTCCAGGAGGCAGTGAGGACCAGCATGACTTTTCCCCGCTGGCCCCTTTGCTGTGGCAGCAAAAGCTGGACGTTTGTCTTTTTTGCTGCGGAGGGCGCCAAAAGTGAAAAAAGGTGCTTTTGAGGCTAGAGTGGGCAGGAAAGCAGAGAGGGCCAAATTGTGTGGGGCATTTGAAGGGGTTCCAGGAGGCAGTGAGGACCAGCATGACTTTTCCCCGCTGGCCCTTTTGCTGTGGCAGCAAAAGCTGGACGTTTGTCTTTTTTGCTGCAGAGGGCGCCAAAAGTGAAAAAAGGTGCTTTTGAGGCTAGAGTCGGCAGGAAAGCAGAGAGGGCCAAATTGTGTGGGGCATTTGAAGGGGTTCCAGGAGGCAGTGAGGACCAGCATGCCTTTTCCCCGCTGGCCCCTTTGCTGTGGCAGCAAAAGCTGGACGTTTGTCTTTTTTGCTGCGGAGGGCGCCAAAAGTGAAAAAAGGTGCTTTTGAGGCTAGAGTCGGCAGGAAAGCAGAGAGGGCCAAATTGTGTGGGGCATTTGAAGGGGTTCCAGGAGGCAGTGAGGACCAGCATGACTTTTCCCCGCTGGCCCCTTTGCTGTGGCAGCAAAATCTGGACGTTTGTCTTTTTTGCTGCAGAGGGTGCCAAAAGTGATAAAAGGTGCTTTTGAGGCTAGAGTCGGCAGGAAAGCAGAGAGGGCCAAATTGTGTGGGGCATTTGAAGGGGTTCCAGGAGGCAGTGAGGACCAGCATGACTTTTCCCCGCTGGCCCCTTTGCTGTGGCAGCAAAAGCTGGACGTTTGTCTTTTTTGCTGCGGAGGGCGCCAAAAGTGAAAAAAGGTGCTTTTGAGGCTAGAGTCGGCAGGAAAGCAGAGAGGGCCAAATTGTGTGGGGCATTTGAAGGGGTTCCAGGAGGCAGTGAGGACCAGCATGACTTTTCCCCGCTGGCCCCTTTGCTGTGGCAGCAAAAGCTGGACGTTTGTCTTTTTTGCTGCGGAGGGCGCCAAAAGTGAAAAAAGGTGCTTTTGAGGCTAGAGTCGGCAGGAAAGCAGAGAGGGCCAAATTGTGTGGGGCATTTGAAGGGGTTCCAGGAGGCAGTGAGGACCAGCATGACTTTTCCCCGCTGGCCCCTTTGCTGTGGCAGCAAAAGCTGGACGTTTGTCTTTTTTGCTGCGGAGGGCGCCAAAAGTGAAAAAAGGTTTTTTTGAGGATAGAGTCGGCAGGAAAGCAGAGAGGGCCAAATTGTGTGGGGCATTTGAAGGGGTTCCAGGAGGCAGTGAGGACCAGCATGACTTTTCCCCGCTGGCCCCTTTGCTGTGGCAGCAAAAGCTGGACGTTTGTCTTTTTTGCTGCGGAGGGCGCCAAAAGTGAAAAAAGGTGCTTTTGAGGCTAGAGTCGGCAGGAAAGCAGAGAGGGCCAAATTGTGTGGGGCATTTGAAGGGGTTCCAGGAGGCAGTGAGGACCAGCATGACTTTTCCCCTCTGGCCCCTTTGCTGTGGCAGCAAAAGCTGGACGTTTGTCTTTTTTGCTGTGGAGGGCGCCAAAAGTGAAAAAAGGTGCTTTTGAGGCTAGAGTCGGCAGGAAAGCAGAGAGGGCCAAATTGTGTGGGGCATTTGAAGGGGTTCCAGGAGGCTATGAGGACCAGCATGACTTTTCCCCGCTGGCACCTTTGCTGTGGCAGCAAAAGCTGGACGTTTGTCTTTTTTGCTGCGGAGGGCGCCAAAAGTGAAAAAAGGTGCTTTTGAGGCTAGAGTCGGCAGGAAAGCAGAGAGGGCCAAATTGTGTGGGGCATTTGAAGGGGTTCCAGGAGGCAGTGAGGACCAGCATGACTTTTCCCCGCTGGCCCCTTTGCTGTGGCAGCAAAAGCTGGACGTTTGTCTTTTTTGCTGCGGAGGGCGCCAAAAGTGAAAAAAGGTGCTTTTGAGGCTAGAGTGGGCAGGAAAGCAGAGAGGGCCAAATTGTGTGGGGCATTTGAAGGGGTTCCAGGAGGCAGTGAGGACCAGCATGACTTTTCCCCGCTGGCCCTTTTGCTGTGGCAGCAAAAGCTGGACGTTTGTCTTTTTTGCTGCGGAGGGCGCCAAAAGTGAAAAAAGGTGCTTTTGAGGCTAGAGTCGGCAGGAAAGCAGAGAGGGCCAAATTGTGTGGGGCATTTGAAGGGGTTCCAGGAGGCAGTGAGGACCAGCATGCCTTTTCCCCGCTGGCCCCTTTGCTGTGGCAGCAAAAGCTGGACGTTTGTCTTTTTTGCTGCGGAGGGCGCCAAAAGTGAAAAAAGGTGCTTTTGAGGCTAGAGTCGGCAGGAAAGCAGAGAGGGCCAAATTGTGTGGGGCATTTGAAGGGGTTCCAGGAGGCAGTGAGGACCAGCATGACTTTTCCCCGCTGGCCCCTTTGCTGTGGCAGCAAAATCTGGACGTTTGTCTTTTTTGCTGCAGAGGGTGCCAAAAGTGATAAAAGGTGCTTTTGAGGCTAGAGTCGGCAGGAAAGCAGAGAGGGCCAAATTGTGTGGGGCATTTGAAGGGGTTCCAGGAGGCTATGAGGACCAGCATGACTTTTCCCCGCTGGCACCTTTGCTGTGGCAGCAAAAGCTGGACATTTGTCTTTTTTGCTGCGGAGGGCGCCAAAAGTGAAAAAAGGTGCTTTTGAGGCTAGAGTCGGCAGGAAAGCAGAGAGGGCCAAATTGTGTGGGGCATTTGAAGGGGTTCCAGGAGGCAGTGAGGACCAGCATGACTTTTCCCCGCTGGCCCCTTTGCTGTGGCAGCAAAAGCTGGACGTTTGTCTTTTTTGCTGCGGAGGGCGCCAAAAGTGAAAAAAGGTGCTTTTGAGGCTAGAGTGGGCAGGAAAGCAGAGAGGGCCAAATTGTGTGGGGCATTTGAAGGGGTTCCAGGAGGCAGTGAGGACCAGCATGACTTTTCCCCGCTGGCCCTTTTGCTGTGGCAGCAAAAGCTGGACGTTTGTCTTTTTTGCTGCGGAGGGCGCCAAAAGTGAAAAAAGGTGCTTTTGAGGCTAGAGTCGGCAGGAAAGCAGAGAGGGCCAAATTGTGTGGGGCATTTGAAGGGGTTCCAGGAGGCAGTGAGGACCAGCATGCCTTTTCCCCGCTGGCCCCTTTGCTGTGGCAGCAAAAGCTGGACGTTTGTCTTTTTTGCTGCGGAGGGCGCCAAAAGTGAAAAAAGGTGCTTTTGAGGCTAGAGTCGTCAGGAAAGCAGAGAGGGCCAAATTGTGTGGGGCATTTGAAGGGGTTCCAGGAGGCAGTGAGGACCAGCATGACTTTTCCCCGCTGGCCCCTTTGCTGTGGCAGCAAAATCTGGACGTTTGTCTTTTTTGCTGCAGAGGGTGCCAAAAGTGATAAAAGGTGCTTTTGAGGCTAGAGTCGGCAGGAAAGCAGAGAGGGCCAAATTGTGTGGGGCATTTGAAGGGGTTCCAGGAGGCAGTGAGGACCAGCATGACTTTTCCCCGCTGGCCCCTTTGCTGTGGCAGCAAAAGCTGGACGTTTGTCTTTTTTGCTGCGGAGGGCGCCAAAAGTGAAAAAAGGTGCTTTTGAGGCTAGAGTCGGCAGGAAAGCAGAGAGGGCCAAATTGTGTGGGGCATTTGAAGGGGTTCCAGGAGGCAGTGAGGACCAGCATGACTTTTCCCCGCTGGCCCCTTTGCTGTGGCAGCAAAAGCTGGACGTTTGTCTTTTTTGCTGCGGAGGGCGCCAAAAGTGAAAAAAGGTGCTTTTGAGGCTAGAGTCGGCAGGAAAGCAGAGAGGGCCAAATTGTGTGGGGCATTTGAAGGGGTTCCAGGAGGCAGTGAGGACCAGCATGACTTTTCCCCGCTGGCCCCTTTGCTGTGGCAGCAAAAGCTGGACGTTTGTCTTTTTTGCTGCGGAGGGCGCCAAAAGTGAAAAAAGGTTTTTTTGAGGATAGAGTCGGCAGGAAAGCAGAGAGGGCCAAATTGTGTGGGGCATTTGAAGGGGTTCCAGGAGGCAGTGAGGACCAGCATGACTTTTCCCCGCTGGCCCCTTTGCTGTGGCAGCAAAAGCTGGACGTTTGTCTTTTTTGCTGCGGAGGGCGCCAAAAGTGAAAAAAGGTGCTTTTGAGGCTAGAGTCGGCAGGAAAGCAGAGAGGGCCAAATTGTGTGGGGCATTTGAAGGGGTTCCAGGAGGCAGTGAGGACCAGCATGACTTTTCCCCGCTGGCCCCTTTGCTGTGGCAGCAAAAGCTGGACGTTTGTCTTTTTTGCTGCGGAGGGCGCCAAAAGTGAAAAAAGGTGCTTTTGAGGCTAGAGTGGGCAGGAAAGCAGAGAGGGCCAAATTGTGTGGGGCATTTGAAGGGGTTCCAGGAGGCAGTGAGGACCAGCATGACTTTTCCCCTCTGGCCCCTTTGCTGTGGCAGCAAAAGCTGGACGTTTGTCTTTTTTGCTGCGGAGGGCGCCAAAAGTGAAAAAAGGTGTTTTTGAGGATAGAGTTGGCAGGAAAGCAGAGAGGGCCAAATTTTGTGGGGCATTTGAAGGGGTTCCAGGAGGCAGTGAGGACCAGCATGACTTTTCCCCGCTGGCCCCTTTGCTGTGGCAGCAAAAGCTGGACGTTTGTCTTTTTTGCTGCGGAAAGCGCCAAAAGTGAAAAAAGGTGTTTTTGAGGCTAGAGTCGGCAGGAAAGCAGAGAGGGCCAAATTGTGTGGGGCATTTGAAGGGGTTCGAGGAGGCAGTGAGGACCAGCATGACTTTTCCCCGCTGGCCCCTTTACTCTGGCAGCAAAAGCTGGACGTTTGTCTTTTTTGCTGCGGAAAGCGCCAAAAGTGAAAAAAGGTGTTTTTGAGGCTAGAGTCGGCAGGAAAGCAGAGAGGGCCAAATTGTGTGGGGCATTTGAAGGGGTTCCAGGAGGCAGTGAGGACCAGCATGACTTTTCCCTGCTGGCCCCTTTGCTGTGGCAGCAAAAGCTGGACGTTTGTCTTTTTTGCTGCGGAGGGCGCCAAAAGTGAAAAAAGGTGCTTTTGAGGATAGAGTTGGCAGGAAAGCAGAGAGGGCCAAATTGTGTGGGGCATTTGAAGGGGTTCCAGGAGGCAGTGAGGACCAGCATGACTTTTCCCCGCTGGCCCCTTTGCTGTGGCAGCAAAAGCTGGACGTTTGTCTTTTTTGCTGCGGAGGGCGCCAAAAGTGAAAAAAGGTGCTTTTGAGGCTAGAGTGGGCAGGAAAGCAGAGAGGGCCAAATTGTGTGGGGCATTTGAAGGGGTTCCAGGAGGCAGTGAGGACCAGCATGACTTTTCCCCGCTGGCCCCTTTACTGTGGCAGCAAAAGCTGGACGTTTGTCTTTTTTGCTGCGGAGGGCGCCAAAAGTGAAAAAAGGTGCTTTTGAGGCTAGAGTCGGCAGGAAAGCAGAGAGGGCCAAATTGTGTGGGGCATTTGAAGGGGTTCCAGGAGGCAGTGAGGACCAGCATGACTTTTCCCCGCTGGCCCCTTTGCTGTGGCAGCAAAAGCTGGACGTTTGTCTTTTTTGCTGTGGAGGGCGCCAAAAGTGAAAAAAGGTGCTTTTGAGGCTAGAGTCGGCAGGAAAGCAGAGAGGGCCAAATTGTGTGGGGCATTTGAAGGGGTTCCAGGAGGCTATGAGGACCAGCATGACTTTTCCCCGCTGGCACCTTTGCTGTGGCAGCAAAAGCTGGACGTTTGTCTTTTTTGCGCCGGAGGGCGCCAAAAGTGAAAAAAGGTGCTTTTGAGGCTAGAGTGGGCAGGAAAGCAGAGAGGGCCAAATTGTGTGGGGCATTTGAAGGGGTTCCAGGAGGCAGTGAGGACCAGCATGACTTTTCCCCGCTGGCCCCTTTGCTGTGGCAGCAAAAGCTGGACGTTTGTCTTTTTTGCTGCGGAGGGCGCCAAAAGTGAAAAAAGGTGCTTTTGAGGCTAGAGTCGGCAGGAAAGCAGAGAGGGCCAAATTGTGTGGGGCATTTGAAGGGGTTCCAGGAGGCAGTGAGGACCAGCATGACTTTTCCCCGCTGGCCCTTTTGCTGTGGCAGCAAAAGCTGGACGTTTGTCTTTTTTGCTGCGGAGGGCGCCAAAAGTGAAAAAAGGTGCTTTTGAGGCTAGAGTCGGCAGGAAAGCAGAGAGGGCCAAATTGTGTGGGGCATTTGAAGGGGTTCCAGGAGGCAGTGAGGACCAGCATGACTTTTCCCCGCTGGCCCCTTTGCTGTGGCAGCAAAAGCTGGACGTTTGTCTTTTTTGCTGCGGAGGGCGCCAAAAGTGAAAAAAGGTGCTTTTGAGGCTAGAGTCGGCAGGAAAGCAGAGAGGGCCAAATTGTGTGGGGCATTTGAAGGGGTTCCAGGAGGCAGTGAGGACCAGCATGACTTTTCCCCGCTGGCCCCTTTGCTGTGGCAGCAAAATCTGGACGTTTGTCTTTTTTGCTGCAGAGGGTGCCAAAAGTGATAAAAGGTGCTTTTGAGGCTAGAGTCGGCAGGAAAGCAGAGAGGGCCAAATTGTGTGGGGCATTTGAAGGGGTTCCAGGAGGCAGTGAGGACCAGCATGACTTTTCCCCGCTGGCCCCTTTGCTGTGGCAGCAAAAGCTGGACGTTTGTCTTTTTTGCTGCGGAGGGCGCCAAAAGTGAAAAAAGGTGCTTTTGAGGCTAGAGTCGGCAGGAAAGCAGAGAGGGCCAAATTGTGTGGGGCATTTGAAGGGGTTCCAGGAGGCAGTGAGGACCAGCATGACTTTTCCCCGCTGGCCCCTTTGCTGTGGCAGCAAAAGCTGGACGTTTGTCTTTTTTGCTGCGGAGGGCGCCAAAAGTGAAAAAAGGTGCTTTTGAGGCTAGAGTCGGCAGGAAAGCAGAGAGGGCCAAATTGTGTGGGGCATTTGAAGGGGTTCCAGGAGGCAGTGAGGACCAGCATGACTTTTCCCCGCTGGCCCCTTTGCTGTGGCAGCAAAAGCTGGACGTTTGTCTTTTTTGCTGCGGAGGGCGCCAAAAGTGAAAAAAGGTTTTTTTGAGGATAGAGTCGGCAGGAAAGCAGAGAGGGCCAAATTGTGTGGGGCATTTGAAGGGGTTCCAGGAGGCAGTGAGGACCAGCATGACTTTTCCCCGCTGGCCCCTTTGCTGTGGCAGCAAAAGCTGGACGTTTGTCTTTTTTGCTGCGGAGGGCGCCAAAAGTGAAAAAAGGTGCTTTTGAGGCTAGAGTCGGCAGGAAAGCAGAGAGGGCCAAATTGTGTGGGGCATTTGAAGGGGTTCCAGGAGGCAGTGAGGACCAGCATGACTTTTCCCCGCTGGCCCCTTTGCTGTGGCAGCAAAAGCTGGACGTTTGTCTTTTTTGCTGCGGAGGGCGCCAAAAGTGAAAAAAGGTGCTTTTGAGGCTAGAGTCGGCAGGAAAGCAGAGAGGGCCAAATTGTGTGGGGCATTTGAAGGGGTTCCAGGAGGCAGTGAGGACCAGCATGACTTTTCCCCGCTGGCCCCTTTGCTGTGGCAGCAAAAGCTGGACGTTTGTCTTTTTTGCTGCGGAGGGCGCCAAAAGTGAAAAAAGGTGCTTTTGAGGCTAGAGTGGGCAGGAAAGCAGAGAGGGCCAAATTGTGTGGGGCATTTGAAGGGGTTCCAGGAGGCAGTGAGGACCAGCATGACTTTTCCCTGCTGGCCCCTTTGCTGTGGCAGCAAAATCTGGACGTTTGTCTTTTTTGCTGCGGAGGGTGCCAAAAGTGATAAAAGGTGCTTTTGAGGCTAGAGTCGGCAGGAAAGCAGAGAGGGCCAAATTGTGTGGGGCATTTGAAGGGGTTCCAGGAGGCAGTGAGGACCAGCATGACTTTTCCCCGCTGGCCCCTTTGCTGTGGCAGCAAAAGCTGGACGTTTGTCTTTTTTGCTGCGGAGGGCGCCAAAAGTGAAAAAAGGTGCTTTTGAGGCTAGAGTGGGCAGGAAAGCAGAGAGGGCCAAATTGTGTGGGGCATTTGAAGGGGTTCCAGGAGGCAGTGAGGACCAGCATGACTTTTCCCCGCTGGCCCCTTTGCTGTGGCAGCAAAAGCTGGACGTTTGTCTTTTTTGCTGCGGAGGGCGCCAAAAGTGAAAAAAGGTGCTTTTGAGGCTAGAGTCGGCAGGAAAGTAGAGAGGGCCAAATTGTGTGGGGCATTTGAAGGGGTTCCAGGAGGCAGTGAGGACCAGCATGACTTTTCCCCGCTGGCCCCTTTGCTGTGGCAGCAAAAGCTGGACGTTTGTCTTTTTTGCTGCGGAGGGCGCCAAAAGTGAAAAAAGGTGCTTTTGAAACTAGAGTCGGCAGGAAAGCAGAGAGGGCCAAATTGTGTGGGGCATTTGAAGGGGTTCCAGGAGGCAGTGAGGACCAGCATGACTTTTCCCCGCTGGCCCCTTTGCTGTGGCAGCAAAAGCTGGACGTTTGTCTTTTTTGCTGCGGAGGGCGCCAAAAGTGAAAAAAGGTGCTTTTGAGGCTAGAGTGGGCAGGAAAGCAGAGAGGGCCAAATTGTGTGGGGCATTTGAAGGGGTTCCAGGAGGCAGTGAGGACCAGCATGACTTTTCCCCGCTGGCCCCTTTGCTGTGGCAGCAAAAGCTGGACGTTTGTCTTTTTTGCTGCGGAGGGCGCCAAAAGTGAAAAAAGGTGCTTTTGAGGCTAGAGTCGGCAGGAAAGCAGAGAGGGCCAAATTGTGTGGGGCATTTGAAGGGGTTCCAGGAGGCAGTGAGGACCAGCATGACTTTTCCCCTCTGGCCCCTTTGCTGTGGCAGCAAAAGCTGGACGTTTGTCGTTTTTGCTGCGGAGGGCGCCAAAAGTGAAAAAAGGTGCTTTTGAGGCTAGAGTGGGCAGGAAAGCAGAGAGGGCCAAATTGTGTGGGGCATTTGAAGGGGTTCCAGGAGGCAGTGAGGACCAGCATGACTTTTCCCTGCTGGCCCCTTTGCTGTGGCAGCAAAAGCTGGACGTTTGTCTTTTTTGCTGCAGAAAGCGCCAAAAGTGAAAAAAGGTGCTTTTGAGGATAGAGTGCGCAAAAAAGCAGAGAGGGCCAAATTGTGTGGGGCATTTGAAGGGGTTCCAGGAGGCAGTGAGGACCAGCATGCCTTTTCCCCGCTGGCCCCTTTGCTGTGGCAGCAAAAGCTGGACGTTTGTCTTTTTTGCTGCGGAGGGCGCCAAAAGTGAAAAAAGGTTTTTTTGAGGCTAGAGTCGGCAGGAAAGCAGAGAGGGCCAAATTGTGTGGGGCATTTGAAGGGGTTCCAGGAGGCAGTGAGGACCAGCATGACTTTTCCCCGCTGGCCCCTTTGCTGTGGCAGCAAAAGCTGGACGTTTGTCTTTTTTGCTGCGGAGGGCGCCAAAGTGAAAAAAGGTGCTTTTGAGGCTAGAGTGGGCAGGAAAGCAGAGAGGGCCAAATTGTGTGGGGCATTTGAAGGGGTTCCAGGAGGCAGTGAGGACCAGCATGACTTTTCCCCGCTGGCCCCTTTGCTGTGGCAGCAAAATCTGGACGTTTGTCTTTTTTGCTGCGGAGGGCGCCAAAAGTGAAAAAAGGTGCTTTTGAGGCTAGAGTCGGCAGGAAAGCAGAGAGGGCCAAATTGTGTGGGGCATTTGAAGGGGTTCCAGGAGGCAGTGAGGACCAGCATGACTTTTCCCCGCTGGCCCCTTTGCTGTGGCAGCAAAAGCTGGACGTTTGTCTTTTTTGCTGCGGAGGGCGCCAAAAGTGAAAAAAGGTGCTTTTGAGGCTAGAGTGGGCAGGAAAGCAGAGAGGGCCAAATTGTGTGGGGCATTTGAAGGGGTTCCAGGAGGCAGTGAGGACCAGCATGACTTTTCCCCGCTGGCCCCTTTGCTGTGGCAGCAAAATCTGGACGTTTGTCTTTTTTGCTGCGGAGGGCGCCAAAAGTGAAAAAAGGTGCTTTTGAGGCTAGAGTCGGCAGGAAAGCAGAGAGGGCCAAATTGTGTGGGGCATTTGAAGGGGTTCCAGGAGGCAGTGAGGACCAGCATCACTTTTCCCTGCTGGCCCCTTTGCTGTGGCAGCAAAAGCTGGACGTTTGTCTTTTTTGCTGCAGAAAGCGCCAAAAGTGAAAAAAGGTGCTTTTGAGGATAGAGTGCGCAAAAAAGCAGAGAGGGCCAAATTGTGTGGGGCATTTGAAGGGGTTCCAGGAGGCAGTGAGGACCAGCATGACTTTTCCCCGCTGGCGCCTTTGCTGTGGCAGCAAAAGCTGGACGTTTGTCTTTTTTGCTCCAAACAGCGGCGAAAGTGTAAAAAGGTGCTTTTGAGGATAGAGTCGGCAGGAAAGCAGAGAGGGCCAAATTGTGTGGGGCATTTGAAGGGGTTCCAGGAGGCAGTGAGGACCAGCATGACTTTTCCCCGCTGGCCCCTTTGCTGTGGCAGCAAAAGCTGGACGTTTGTCATTTTTGCTGCGGAGGGCGCCAAAAGTGAAAAAAGGTGCTTTTGAGGCTAGAGTGGGCAGGAAAGCAGAGAGGGCCAAATTGTGTGGGGCATTTGAAGGGGTTCCAGGAGGCAGTGAGGACCAGCATGACTTTTCCCCGCTGGCCCCTTTGCTGTGGCAGCAAAAGCTGGACGTTTGTCTTTTTTGCTGCGGAGGGCGCCAAAAGTGAAAAAAGGTGCTTTTGAGGCTAGAGTCGGCAGGAAAGCAGAGAGGGCCAAATTGTGTGGGGCATTTGAAGGGGTTCCAGGAGGCAGTGAGGACCAGCATGACTTTTCCCCGCTGGCCCCTTTGCTGTGGCAGCAAAAGCTGGACGTTTGTCTTTTTTGCTGCAGAGGACGCCAAAAGTGAAAAAAGGTGCTTTTGAGGCTAGAGTCGGCAGGAAAGCAGAGAGGGCCAAATTGTGTGGGGCATTTGAAGGGGTTCCAGGAGGCAGTGAGGACCAGCATGACTTTTCCCCGCTGGCCCCTTTGCTGTGGCAGCAAAAGCTGGACGTTTGTCTTTTTTGCTGCGGAGGGCGCCAAAAGTGAAAAAAGGTGCTTTTGAGGCTAGAGTCGTCAGGAAAGCAGAGAGGGCCAAATTGTGTGGGGCATTTGAAGGGGTTCCAGGAGGCAGTGAGGACCAGCATGACTTTTCCCCGCTGGCCCCTTTGCTGTGGCAGCAAAAGCTGGACGTTTGTCTTTTTTGCTGCGGAGGGCGCCAAAAGTGAAAAAAGGTGCTTTTGAGGCTAGAGTGGGCAGGAAAGCAGAGAGGGCCAAATTGTGTGGGGCATTTGAAGGGGTTCCAGGAGGCAGTGAGGACCAGCATGACTTTTCCCCGCTGGCCCCTTTGCTGTGGCAGCAAAAGCTGGACGTTTGTCTTTTTTGCTGCGGAGGGCGCCAAAAGTGAAAAAAGGTGCTTTTGAGGCTAGAGTCGGCAGGAAAGCAGAGAGGGCCAAATTGTGTGGGGCATTTGAAGGGGTTCCAGGAGGCAGTGAGGACCAGCATGACTTTTCCCCGCTGGCACCTTTGCTGTGGCAGCAAAAGCTGGACGTTTGTCTTTTTTGCTGCGGAGGGTGCCAAAAGTGAAAAAAGGTGCTTTTGAGGCTAGAGTGGGCAGGAAAGCAGAGAGGGCCAAATTGTGTGGGGCATTTGAAGGGGTTCCAGGAGGCAGTGAGGACCAGCATGACTTTTCCCCGCTGGCCCCTTTGCTATGGCAGCAAAAGCTGGACGTTTGTCTTTTTTGCTGCGGAGGGCGCCAAAAGTGAAAAAAGGTGCTTTTGAGGCTAGAGTCGGCAGGAAAGCAGAGAGGGCCAAATTGTGTGGGGCATTTGAAGGGGTTCCAGGAGGCAGTGAGGACCAGCATGACTTTTCCCCGCTGGCCCCTTTGCTGTGGCAGCAAAAGCTGGACGTTTGTCTTTTTTGCTGCAGAGGGCGCCAAAAGTGAAAAAAGGTGTTTTTGAGGATAGAGTCGGCAGGAAAGCAGAGAGGGCCAAATTGTGTGGGGCATTTGAAGGGGTTCCAGGAGGCAGTGAGGACCAGCATGACTTTTCCCTGCTGGCCCCTTTGCTGTGGCAGCAAAAGCTGGACGTTTGTCTTTTTTGCTGCGGAGGGCGCCAAAAGTGAAAAAAGGTGCTTTTGAGGATAGAGTTGGCAGGAAAGCAGAGAGGGCCAAATTGTGTGGGGCATTTGAAGGGGTTCCAGGAGGCAGTGAGGACCAGCATGACTTTTCCCCGCTGGCCTCTTTGCTGTGGCAGCAAAAGCTGGACGTTTGTCTTTTTTGCTGCGGAAAGCGCCAAAAGTGAACAAAGGTGTTTTTGAGGCTAGAGTCGGCAGGAAAGCAGAGAGGGCCAAATTGTGTGGGGCATTTGAAGGGGTTCCAGGAGGCAGTGAGGACCAGCATGACTTTTCCCCGCTGGCCCCTTTACTCTGGCAGCAAAAGCTGGACGTTTGTCTTTTTTGCTGCGGAAAGCGCCAAAAGTGAAAAAAGGTGTTTTTGAGGCTAGAGTCGGCAGGAAAGCAGAGAGGGCCAAATTGTGTGGGGCATTTGAAGGGGTTCCAGGAGGCAGTGAGGACCAGCATGACTTTTCCCTGCTGGCCCCTTTGCTGTGGCAGCAAAAGCTGGACGTTTGTCTTTTTTGCTGCGGAGGGCGCCAAAAGTGAAAAAAGGTGCTTTTGAGGCTAGAGTGGGCAGGAAAGCAGAGAGGGCCAAATTGTGTGGGGCATTTGAAGGGGTTCCAGGAGGCAGTGAGGACCAGCATGACTTTTCCCCGCTGGCCCCTTTGCTGTGGCAGCAAAAGCTGGACGTTTGTCTTTTTTGCTGCGGAGGGCGCCAAAAGTGAAAAAAGGTGCTTTTGAGGCTAGAGTGGGCAGGAAAGCAGAGAGGGCCAAATTGTGTGGGGCATTTGAAGGGGTTCCAGGAGGCAGTGAGGACCAGCATGACTTTTCCCCGCTGGCCCCTTTGCTGTGGCAGCAAAAGCTGGACGTTTGTCTTTTTTGCTACGGAAAGCGCCAAAAGTGAAAAAAGGTGCTTTTGAGGCTAGAGTCGGCAGGAAAGCAGAGAGGGCCAAATTGTGTGGGGCATTTGAAGGGGTTCCAGGAGGCAGTGAGGACCAGCATGACTTTTCCCCGCTGGCCCCTTTGCTGTGGCAGCAAAAGCTGGACGTTTGTCTTTTTTGCTGCGGAGGGCGCCAAAAGTGAAAAAAGGTGCTTTTGAGGCTAGAGTCGGCAGGAAAGCAGAGAGGGCCAAATTGTGTGGGGCATTTGAAGGGGTTCCAGGAGGCAGTGAGGACCAGCATGACTTTTCCCTGCTGGCCCCTTTGCTGTGGCAGCAAAAGCTGGACGTTTGTCTTTTTTGCTGCAGAGGACGCCAAAAGTGAAAAAAGGTGCTTTTGAGGCTAGAGTGGGCAGGAAAGCAGAGAGGGCCAAATTTTGTGGGGCATTTGAAGGGGTTCCAGGAGGCAGTGAGGACCAGCATGACTTTTCCCCGCTGGCCCCTTTGCTGTGGCAGCAAAAGCTGGACGTTTGTCTTTTTTGCTGCGGAAAGCGCCAAAAGTGAAAAAAGGTGTTTTTGAGGCTAGAGTCGGCAGGAAAGCAGAGAGGGCCAAATTGTGTGGGGCATTTGAAGGGGTTCGAGGAGGCAGTGAGGACCAGCATGACTTTTCCCCGCTGGCCCCTTTACTCTGGCAGCAAAAGCTGGACGTTTGTCTTTTTTGCTGCGGAAAGCGCCAAAAGTGAAAAAAGGTGTTTTTGAGGCTAGAGTCGGCAGGAAAGCAGAGAGGGCCAAATTGTGTGGGGCATTTGAAGGGGTTCCAGGAGGCAGTGAGGACCAGCATGACTTTTCCCCGCTGGCCCCTTTACTGTGGCAGCAAAAGCTGGACGTTTGTCTTTTTTGCTGCGGAGGGCGCCAAAAGTGAAAAAAGGTGCTTTTGAGGCTAGAGTGGGCAGGAAAGCAGAGAGGGCCAAATTGTGTGGGGCATTTGAAGGGGTTCCAGGAGGCAGTGAGGACCAGCATGACTTTTCCCCGCTGGCCCCTTTGCTGTGGCAGCAAAAGCTGGACGTTTGTCTTTTTTGCTACGGAAAGCGCCAAAAGTGAAAAAAGGTGCTTTTGAGGCTAGAGTCGGCAGGAAAGCAGAGAGGGCCAAATTGTGTGGGGCATTTGAAGGGGTTCCAGGAGGCAGTGAGGACCAGCATGACTTTTCCCCGCTGGCCCCTTTGCTGTGGCAGCAAAAGCTGGACGTTTGTCTTTTTTGCTGCGGAGGGCGCCAAAAGTGAAAAAAGGTGCTTTTGAGGCTAGAGTCGGCAGGAAAGCAGAGAGGGCCAAATTGTGTGGGGCATTTGAAGGGGTTCCAGGAGGCAGTGAGGACCAGCATGACTTTTCCCCTCTGGCCCCTTTGCTGTGGCAGCAAAAGCTGGACGTTTGTCTTTTTTGCTGCGGAGGGCGCCAAAAGTGAAAAAAGGTGTTTTTGAGGATAGAGTTGGCAGGAAAGCAGAGAGGGCCAAATTGTGTGGGGCATTTGAAGGGGTTCCAGGAGGCAGTGAGGACCAGCATGACTTTTCCCCGCTGGCCCCTTTGCTGTGGCAGCAAAAGCTGGACGTTTGTCTTTTTTGCTGCGGAAAGCGCCAAAAGTGAAAAAAGGTGTTTTTGAGGCTAGAGTCGGCAGGAAAGCAGAGAGGGCCAAATTGTGTGGGGCATTTGAAGGGGTTCGAGGAGGCAGTGAGGACCAGCATGACTTTTCCCCGCTGGCCCCTTTACTCTGGCAGCAAAAGCTGGACGTTTGTCTTTTTTGCTGCGGAAAGCGCCAAAAGTGAAAAAAGGTGTTTTTGAGGCTAGAGTCGGCAGGAAAGCAGAGAGGGCCAAATTGTGTGGGGCATTTGAAGGGGTTCCAGGAGGCAGTGAGGACCAGCATGACTTTTCCCCGCTGGCCCCTTTGCTGTGGCAGCAAAAGCTGGACGTTTGTCTTTTTTGCTGCGGAGGGCGCCAAAAGTGAAAAAAGGTGTTTTTGAGGATAGAGTTGGCAGGAAAGCAGAGAGGGCCAAATTGTGTGGGGCATTTGAAGGGGTTCCAGGAGGCAGTGAGGACCAGCATGACTTTTCCCCGCTGGCCCCTTTGCTGTGGCAGCAAAAGCTGGACGTTTGTCTTTTTTGCTGTGGAGGGCGCCAAAAGTGAAAAAAGGTGCTTTTGAGGCTAGAGTCGGCAGGAAAGCAGAGAGGGCCAAATTGTGTGGGGCATTTGAAGGGGTTCCAGGAGGCTATGAGGACCAGCATGACTTTTCCCCGCTGGCACCTTTGCTGTGGCAGCAAAAGCTGGACGTTTGTCTTTTTTGCTGCGGAGGGCGCCAAAAGTGAAAAAAGGTGCTTTTGAGGCTAGAGTCGGCAGGAAAGCAGAGAGGGCCAAATTGTGTGGGGCATTTGAAGGGGTTCCAGGAGGCAGTGAGGACCAGCATGACTTTTCCCCGCTGGCCCCTTTGCTGTGGCAGCAAAAGCTGGACGTTTGTCTTTTTTGCTGCGGAGGGCGCCAAAAGTGAAAAAAGGTGCTTTTGAGGCTAGAGTCGGCAGGAAAGCAGAGAGGGCCAAATTGTGTGGGGCATTTGAAGGGGTTCCAGGAGGCAGTGAGGACCAGCATGACTTTTCCCCGCTGGCCCTTTTGCTGTGGCAGCAAAAGCTGGACGTTTGTCTTTTTTGCTGCGGAGGGCGCCAAAAGTGAAAAAAGGTGCTTTTGAGGCTAGAGTCGGCAGGAAAGCAGAGAGGGCCAAATTGTGTGGGGCATTTGAAGGGGTTCCAGGAGGCAGTGAGGACCAGCATGACTTTTCCCCGCTGGCCCCTTTGCTGTGGCAGCAAAAGCTGGACGTTTGTCTTTTTTGCTGCGGAGGGCGCCAAAAGTGAAAAAAGGTGCTTTTGAGGCTAGAGTCGGCAGGAAAGCAGAGAGGGCCAAATTGTGTGGGGCATTTGAAGGGGTTCCAGGAGGCAGTGAGGACCAGCATGACTTTTCCCCGCTGGCCCCTTTGCTGTGGCAGCAAAAGCTGGACGTTTGTCTTTTTTGCTGCGGAGGGCGCCAAAAGTGAAAAAAGGTTTTTTTGAGGATAGAGTCGGCAGGAAAGCAGAGAGGGCCAAATTGTGTGGGGCATTTGAAGGGGTTCCAGGAGGCAGTGAGGACCAGCATGACTTTTCCCCGCTGGCCCCTTTGCTGTGGCAGCAAAAGCTGGACGTTTGTCTTTTTTGCTGCGGAGGGCGCCAAAAGTGAAAAAAGGTGCTTTTGAGGCTAGAGTGGGCAGGAAAGCAGAGAGGGCCAAATTGTGTGGGGCATTTGAAGGGGTTCCAGGAGGCAGTGAGGACCAGCATGACTTTTCCCCGCTGGCCCCTTTGCTGTGGCAGCAAAAGCTGGACGTTTGTCTTTTTTGCTGCGGAGGGCGCCAAAAGTGAAAAAAGGTGCTTTTGAGGCTAGAGTGGGCAGGAAAGCAGAGAGGGCCAAATTGTGTGGGGCATTTGAAGGGGTTCCAGGAGGCAGTGAGGACCAGCATGACTTTTCCCCTCTGGCCCCTTTGCTGTGGCAGCAAAAGCTGGACGTTTGTCTTTTTTGCTGCGGAGGGCGCCAAAAGTGAAAAAAGGTGTTTTTGAGGATAGAGTTGGCAGGAAAGCAGAGAGGGCCAAATTTTGTGGGGCATTTGAAGGGGTTCCAGGAGGCAGTGAGGACCAGCATGACTTTTCCCCGCTGGCCCCTTTGCTGTGGCAGCAAAAGCTGGACGTTTGTCTTTTTTGCTGCGGAAAGCGCCAAAAGTGAAAAAAGGTGTTTTTGAGGCTAGAGTCGGCAGGAAAGCAGAGAGGGCCAAATTGTGTGGGGCATTTGAAGGGGTTCGAGGAGGCAGTGAGGACCAGCATGACTTTTCCCCGCTGGCCCCTTTACTCTGGCAGCAAAAGCTGGACGTTTGTCTTTTTTGCTGCGGAAAGCGCCAAAAGTGAAAAAAGGTGTTTTTGAGGCTAGAGTCGGCAGGAAAGCAGAGAGGGCCAAATTGTGTGGGGCATTTGAAGGGGTTCCAGGAGGCAGTGAGGACCAGCATGACTTTTCCCCTCTGGCCCCTTTGCTGTGGCAGCAAAAGCTGGACGTTTGTCTTTTTTGCTGCGGAGGGCGCCAAAAGTGAAAAAAGGTGCTTTTGAGGATAGAGTTGGCAGGAAAGCAGAGAGGGCCAAATTGTGTGGGGCATTTGAAGGGGTTCCAGGAGGCAGTGAGGACCAGCATGACTTTTCCCCGCTGGCCCCTTTGCTGTGGCAGCAAAAGCTGGACGTTTGTCTTTTTTGCTGCGGAGGGCGCCAAAAGTGAAAAAAGGTGCTTTTGAGGCTAGAGTCGGCAGGAAAGCAGAGAGGGCCAAATTGTGTGGGGCATTTGAAGGGGTTCCAGGAGGCAGTGAGGACCAGCATGACTTTTCCCCGCTGGCCCCTTTACTGTGGCAGCAAAAGCTGGACGTTTGTCTTTTTTGCTGCGGAGGGCGCCAAAAGTGAAAAAAGGTGCTTTTGAGGCTAGAGTCGGCAGGAAAGCAGAGAGGGCCAAATTGTGTGGGGCATTTGAAGGGGTTCCAGGAGGCAGTGAGGACCAGCATGACTTTTCCCCGCTGGCCCCTTTGCTGTGGCAGCAAAAGCTGGACGTTTGTCTTTTTTGCTGTGGAGGGCGCCAAAAGTGAAAAAAGGTGCTTTTGAGGCTAGAGTCGGCAGGAAAGCAGAGAGGGCCAAATTGTGTGGGGCATTTGAAGGGGTTCCAGGAGGCTATGAGGACCAGCATGACTTTTCCCCGCTGGCACCTTTGCTGTGGCAGCAAAAGCTGGACGTTTGTCTTTTTTGCTGCGGAGGGCGCCAAAAGTGAAAAAAGGTGCTTTTGAGGCTAGAGTGGGCAGGAAAGCAGAGAGGGCCAAATTGTGTGGGGCATTTGAAGGGGTTCCAGGAGGCAGTGAGGACCAGCATGACTTTTCCCCGCTGGCCCCTTTGCTGTGGCAGCAAAAGCTGGACGTTTGTCTTTTTTGCTGCGGAGGGCGCCAAAAGTGAAAAAAGGTGCTTTTGAGGCTAGAGTCGGCAGGAAAGCAGAGAGGGCCAAATTGTGTGGGGCATTTGAAGGGGTTCCAGGAGGCAGTGAGGACCAGCATGACTTTTCCCCGCTGGCCCTTTTGCTGTGGCAGCAAAAGCTGGACGTTTGTCTTTTTTGCTGCGGAGGGCGCCAAAAGTGAAAAAAGGTGCTTTTGAGGCTAGAGTCGGCAGGAAAGCAGAGAGGGCCAAATTGTGTGGGGCATTTGAAGGGGTTCCAGGAGGCAGTGAGGACCAGCATGCCTTTTCCCCGCTGGCCCCTTTGCTGTGGCAGCAAAAGCTGGACGTTTGTCTTTTTTGCTGCGGAGGGCGCCAAAAGTGAAAAAAGGTGCTTTTGAGGCTAGAGTCGGCAGGAAAGCAGAGAGGGCCAAATTGTGTGGGGCATTTGAAGGGGTTCCAGGAGGCAGTGAGGACCAGCATGACTTTTCCCCGCTGGCCCCTTTGCTGTGGCAGCAAAAGCTGGACGTTTGTCTTTTTTGCTGCAGAGGGTGCCAAAAGTGATAAAAGGTGCTTTTGAGGCTAGAGTCGGCAGGAAAGCAGAGAGGGCCAAATTGTGTGGGGCATTTGAAGGGGTTCCAGGAGGCAGTGAGGACCAGCATGACTTTTCCCCGCTGGCCCCTTTGCTGTGGCAGCAAAAGCTGGACGTTTGTCTTTTTTGCTGCGGAGGGCGCCAAAAGTGAAAAAAGGTGCTTTTGAGGCTAGAGTCGGCAGGAAAGCAGAGAGGGCCAAATTGTGTGGGGCATTTGAAGGGGTTCCAGGAGGCAGTGAGGACCAGCATGACTTTTCCCCGCTGGCCCCTTTGCTGTGGCAGCAAAAGCTGGACGTTTGTCTTTTTTGCTGCGGAGGGCGCCAAAAGTGAAAAAAGGTGCTTTTGAGGCTAGAGTCGGCAGGAAAGCAGAGAGGGCCAAATTGTGTGGGGCATTTGAAGGGGTTCCAGGAGGCAGTGAGGACCAGCATGACTTTTCCCCGCTGGCCCCTTTGCTGTGGCAGCAAAAGCTGGACGTTTGTCTTTTTTGCTGCGGAGGGCGCCAAAAGTGAAAAAAGGTTTTTTTGAGGATAGAGTGGGCAGGAAAGCAGAGAGGGCCAAATTGTGTGGGGCATTTGAAGGGGTTCCAGGAGGCAGTGAGGACCAGCATGACTTTTCCCCGCTGGCCCCTTTGCTGTGGCAGCAAAAGCTGGACGTTTGTCTTTTTTGCTGCGGAGGGCGCCAAAAGTGAAAAAAGGTGCTTTTGAGGCTAGAGTCGGCAGGAAAGCAGAGAGGGCCAAATTGTGTGGGGCATTTGAAGGGGTTCCAGGAGGCAGTGAGGACCAGCATGACTTTTCCCCGCTGGCCCCTTTGCTGTGGCAGCAAAAGCTGGACGTTTGTCTTTTTTGCTGCGGAGGGCGCCAAAAGTGAAAAAAGGTGCTTTTGAGGCTAGAGTCGGCAGGAAAGCAGAGAGGGCCAAATTGTGTGGGGCATTTGAAGGGGTTCCAGGAGGCAGTGAGGACCAGCATGACTTTTCCCCGCTGGCCCCTTTGCTGTGGCAGCAAAAGCTGGACGTTTGTCTTTTTTGCTGCGGAGGGCGCCAAAAGTGAAAAAAGGTGCTTTTGAGGCTAGAGTGGGCAGGAAAGCAGAGAGGGCCAAATTGTGTGGGGCATTTGAAGGGGTTCCAGGAGGCAGTGAGGACCAGCATGACTTTTCCCTGCTGGCCCCTTTGCTGTGGCAGCAAAATCTGGACGTTTGTCTTTTTTGCTGCGGAGGGTGCCAAAAGTGATAAAAGGTGCTTTTGAGGCTAGAGTCGGCAGGAAAGCAGAGAGGGCCAAATTGTGTGGGGCATTTGAAGGGGTTCCAGGAGGCAGTGAGGACCAGCATGACTTTTCCCCGCTGGCCCCTTTGCTGTGGCAGCAAAAGCTGGACGTTTGTCTTTTTTGCTGCGGAGGGCGCCAAAAGTGAAAAAAGGTGCTTTTGAGGCTAGAGTCGGCAGGAAAGCAGAGAGGGCCAAATTGTGTGGGGCATTTGAAGGGGTTCCAGGAGGCAGTGAGGACCAGCATGACTTTTCCCCGCTGGCCCCTTTGCTGTGGCAGCAAAAGCTGGACGTTTGTCTTTTTTGCTGCGGAGGGCGCCAAAAGTGAAAAAAGGTGCTTTTGAGGCTAGAGTCGGCAGGAAAGTAGAGAGGGCTAAATTGTGTGGGGCATTTGAAGGGGTTCCAGGAGGCAGTGAGGACCAGCATGACTTTTCCCCGCTGGCCCCTTTGCTGTGGCAGCAAAAGCTGGACGTTTGTCTTTTTTGCTGCGGAGGGCGCCAAAAGTGAAAAAAGGTGCTTTTGAGGCTAGAGTCGGCAGGAAAGCAGAGAGGGCCAAATTGTGTGGGGCATTTGAAGGGGTTCCAGGAGGCAGTGAGGACCAGCATGCCTTTTCCCCGCTGGCCCCTTTGCTGTGGCAGCAAAAGCTGGACGTTTGTCTTTTTTGCTGCGGAGGGCGCCAAAAGTGAAAAAAGGTGCTTTTGAGGCTAGAGTGGGCAGGAAAGCAGAGAGGGCCAAATTGTGTGGGGCATTTGAAGGGGTTCCAGGAGGCAGTGAGGACCAGCATGACTTTTCCCCGCTGGCCCCTTTGCTGTGGCAGCAAAAGCTGGACGTTTGTCTTTTTTGCTGCGGAGGGCGCCAAAAGTGAAAAAAGGTGCTTTTGAGGCTAGAGTCGGCAGGAAAGCAGAGAGGGCCAAATTGTGTGGGGCATTTGAAGGGGTTCCAGGAGGCAGTGAGGACCAGCATGACTTTTCCCCTCTGGCCCCTTTGCTGTGGCAGCAAAAGCTGGACGTTTGTCTTTTTTGCTGCGGAGGGCGCCAAAAGTGAAAAAAGGTGCTTTTGAGGCTAGAGTGGGCAGGAAAGCAGAGAGGGCCAAATTGTGTGGGGCATTTGAAGGGGTTCCAGGAGGCAGTGAGGACCAGCATCACTTTTCCCTGCTGGCCCCTTTGCTGTGGCAGCAAAAGCTGGACGTTTGTCTTTTTTGCTGTGGAGGGCGCCAAAAGTGAAAAAAGGTGCTTTTGAGGATAGAGTGCGCAAAAAAGCAGAGAGGGCGAAATTGTGTGGGGCATTTGAAGGGGTTCCAGGAGGCAGTGAGGACCAGCATGCCTTTTCCCCGCTGGCCCCTTTGCTGTGGCAGCAAAAGCTGGACGTTTGTCTTTTTTGCTGCGGAGGGCGCCAAAAGTGAAAAAAGGTTTTTTTGAGGCTAGAGTGGGCAGGAAAGCAGAGAGGGCCAAATTGTGTGGGGCATTTGAAGGGGTTCCAGGAGGCAGTGAGGACCAGCATGACTTTTCCCCGCTGGCCCCTTTGCTGTGGCAGCAAAAGCTGGACGTTTGTCTTTTTTGCTGCGGAGGGCGCCAAAAGTGAAAAAAGGTGCTTTTGAGGCTAGAGTGGGCAGGAAAGCAGAGAGGGCCAAATTGTGTGGGGCATTTGAAGGGGTTCCAGGAGGCAGTGAGGACCAGCATGACTTTTCCCCGCTGGCCCCTTTGCTGTGGCAGCAAAATCTGGACGTTTGTCTTTTTTGCTGCGGAGGGCGCCAAAAGTGAAAAAAGGTGCTTTTGAGGCTAGAGTCGGCAGGAAAGCAGAGAGGGCCAAATTGTGTGGGGCATTTGAAGGGGTTCCAGGAGGCAGTGAGGACCAGCATGACTTTTCCCCGCTGGCCCCTTTGCTGTGGCAGCAAAAGCTGGACGTTTGTCTTTTTTGCTGCGGAGGGCGCCAAAAGTGAAAAAAGGTGCTTTTGAGGCTAGAGTCGGCAGGAAAGCAGAGAGGGCCAAATTGTGTGGGGCATTTGAAGGGGTTCCAGGAGGCAGTGAGGACCAGCATGACTTTTCCCCGCTGGCCCCTTTGCTGTGGCAGCAAAATCTGGACGTTTGTCTTTTTTGCTGCGGAGGGTGCCAAAAGTGAAAAAAGGTGCTTTTGAGGCTAGAGTCGGCAGGAAAGCAGAGAGGGCCAAATTGTGTGGGGCATTTGAAGGGGTTCCAGGAGGCAGTGAGGACCAGCATGACTTTTCCCCGCTGGCCCCTTTGCTGTGGCAGCAAAAGCTGGACGTTTGTCTTTTTTGCTGCGGAGGGCGCCAAAAGTGAAAAAAGGTGCTTTTGAGGCTAGAGTCGGCAGGAAAGCAGAGAGGGCCAAATTGTGTGGGGCATTTGAAGGGGTTCGAGGAGGCAGTGAGGACCAGCATGACTTTTCCCCGCTGGCCCCTTTACTCTGGCAGCAAAAGCTGGACGTTTGTCTTTTTTGCTGCGGAGGGCGCCAAAAGTGAAAAAAGGTGTTTTTGAGGCTAGAGTCGGCAGGAAAGCAGAGAGGGCCAAATTGTGTGGGGCATTTGAAGGGGTTCCAGGAGGCAGTGAGGACCAGCATGACTTTTCCCTGCTGGCCCCTTTGCTGTGGCAGCAAAAGCTGGACGTTTTTCTTTTTTGCTGCGGAGGGCGCCAAAAGTGAAAAAAGGTGCTTTTGAGGATAGAGTTGGCAGGAAAGCAGAGAGGGCCAAATTGTGTGGGGCATTTGAAGGGGTTCCAGGAGGCAGTGAGGACCAGCATGACTTTTCCCCGCTGGCCCCTTTGCTGTGGCAGCAAAAGCTGGACGTTTGTCTTTTTTGCTGCGGAGGGCGCCAAAAGTGAAAAAAGGTGCTTTTGAGGCTAGAGTGGGCAGGAAAGCAGAGAGGGCCAAATTGTGTGGGGCATTTGAAGGGGTTCCAGGAGGCAGTGAGGACCAGCATGACTTTTCCCCGCTGGCCCCTTTACTGTGGCAGCAAAAGCTGGACGTTTGTCTTTTTTGCTGCGGAGGGCGCCAAAAGTGAAAAAAGGTGCTTTTGAGGCTAGAGTCGGCAGGAAAGCAGAGAGGGCCAAATTGTGTGGGGCATTTGAAGGGGTTCCAGGAGGCAGTGAGGACCAGCATGACTTTTCCCCGCTGGCCCCTTTGCTGTGGCAGCAAAAGCTGGACGTTTGTCTTTTTTGCTGTGGAGGGCGCCAAAAGTGAAAAAAGGTGCTTTTGAGGCTAGAGTCGGCAGGAAAGCAGAGAGGGCCAAATTGTGTGGGGCATTTGAAGGGGTTCCAGGAGGCTATGAGGACCAGCATGACTTTTCCCCGCTGGCACCTTTGCTGTGGCAGCAAAAGCTGGACGTTTGTCTTTTTTGCTGCGGAGGGCGCCAAAAGTGAAAAAAGGTGCTTTTGAGGCTAGAGTGGGCAGGAAAGCAGAGAGGGCCAAATTGTGTGGGGCATTTGAAGGTGTTCCAGGAGGCAGTGAGGACCAGCATGACTTTTCCCCGCTGGCCCCTTTGCTGTGGCAGCAAAAGCTGGACGTTTGTCTTTTTTGCTGCGGAGGGCGCCAAAAGTGAAAAAAGGTGCTTTTGAGGCTAGAGTCGGCAGGAAAGCAGAGAGGGCCAAATTGTGTGGGGCATTTGAAGGGGTTCCAGGAGGCAGTGAGGACCAGCATGACTTTTCCCCGCTGGCCCTTTTGCTGTGGCAGCAAAAGCTGGACGTTTGTCTTTTTTGCTGCGGAGGGCGCCAAAAGTGAAAAAAGGTGCTTTTGAGGCTAGAGTCGGCAGGAAAGCAGAGAGGGCCAAATTGTGTGGGGCATTTGAAGGGGTTCCAGGAGGCAGTGAGGACCAGCATGACTTTTCCCCGCTGGCCCCTTTGCTGTGGCAGCAAAAGCTGGACGTTTGTCTTTTTTGCTGCGGAGGGCGCCAAAAGTGAAAAAAGGTGCTTTTGAGGCTAGAGTCGGCAGGAAAGCAGAGAGGGCCAAATTGTGTGGGGCATTTGAAGGGGTTCCAGGAGGCAGTGAGGACCAGCATGACTTTTCCCCGCTGGCCCCTTTGCTGTGGCAGCAAAATCTGGACGTTTGTCTTTTTTGCTGCGGAGGGTGCCAAAAGTGATAAAAGGTGCTTTTGAGGCTAGAGTCGGCAGGAAAGCAGAGAGGGCCAAATTGTGTGGGGCATTTGAAGGGGTTCCAGGAGGCAGTGAGGACCAGCATGACTTTTCCCCGCTGGCCCCTTTGCTGTGGCAGCAAAAGCTGGACGTTTGTCTTTTTTGCTGCGGAGGGCGCCAAAAGTGAAAAAAGGTGCTTTTGAGGCTAGAGTCGGCAGGAAAGCAGAGAGGGCCAAATTGTGTGGGGCATTTGAAGGGGTTCCAGGAGGCAGTGAGGACCAGCATGACTTTTCCCCGCTGGCCCCTTTGCTGTGGCAGCAAAAGCTGGACGTTTGTCTTTTTTGCTGCGGAGGGCGCCAAAAGTGAAAAAAGGTGCTTTTGAGGCTAGAGTCGGCAGGAAAGCAGAGAGGGCCAAATTGTGTGGGGCATTTGAAGGGGTTCCAGGAGGCAGTGAGGACCAGCATGACTTTTCCCCGCTGGCCCCTTTGCTGTGGCAGCAAAAGCTGGACGTTTGTCTTTTTTGCTGCGGAGGGCGCCAAAAGTGAAAAAAGGTTTTTTTGAGGATAGAGTCGGCAGGAAAGCAGAGAGGGCCAAATTGTGTGGGGCATTTGAAGGGGTTCCAGGAGGCAGTGAGGACCAGCATGACTTTTCCCCGCTGGCCCCTTTGCTGTGGCAGCAAAAGCTGGACGTTTGTCTTTTTTGCTGCGGAGGGCGCCAAAAGTGAAAAAAGGTGCTTTTGAGGCTAGAGTGGGCAGGAAAGCAGAGAGGGCCAAATTGTGTGGGGCATTTGAAGGGGTTCCAGGAGGCAGTGAGGACCAGCATGACTTTTCCCCGCTGGCCCCTTTGCTGTGGCAGCAAAAGCTGGACGTTTGTCTTTTTTGCTGCGGAGGGCGCCAAAAGTGAAAAAAGGTGCTTTTGAGGCTAGAGTCGGCAGGAAAGCAGAGAGGGCCAAATTGTGTGGGGCATTTGAAGGGGTTCCAGGAGGCAGTGAGGACCAGCATGACTTTTCCCCGCTGGCCCCTTTGCTGTGGCAGCAAAAGCTGGACGTTTGTCTTTTTTGCTGCGGAGGGCGCCAAAAGTGAAAAAAGGTGCTTTTGAGGCTAGAGTGGGCAGGAAAGCAGAGAGGGCCAAATTGTGTGGGGCATTTGAAGGGGTTCCAGGAGGCAGTGAGGACCAGCATGACTTTTCCCTGCTGGCCCCTTTGCTGTGGCAGCAAAATCTGGACGTTTGTCTTTTTTGCTGCGGAGGGTGCCAAAAGTGATAAAAGGTGCTTTTGAGGCTAGAGTCGGCAGGAAAGCAGAGAGGGCCAAATTGTGTGGGGCATTTGAAGGGGTTCCAGGAGGCAGTGAGGACCAGCATGACTTTTCCCCGCTGGCCCCTTTGCTGTGGCAGCAAAAGCTGGACGTTTGTCTTTTTTGCTGCGGAGGGCGCCAAAAGTGAAAAAAGGTGCTTTTGAGGCTAGAGTCGGCAGGAAAGCAGAGAGGGCCAAATTGTGTGGGGCATTTGAAGGGGTTCCAGGAGGCAGTGAGGACCAGCATGACTTTTCCCCGCTGGCCCCTTTGCTGTGGCAGCAAAAGCTGGACGTTTGTCTTTTTTGCTGCGGAGGGCGCCAAAAGTGAAAAAAGGTGCTTTTGAGGCTAGAGTCGGCAGGAAAGTAGAGAGGGCCAAATTGTGTGGGGCATTTGAAGGGGTTCCAGGAGGCAGTGAGGACCAGCATGACTTTTCCCCGCTGGCCCCTTTGCTGTGGCAGCAAAAGCTGGACGTTTGTCTTTTTTGCTGCGGAGGGCGCCAAAAGTGAAAAAAGGTGCTTTTGAGGCTAGAGTCGGCAGGAAAGCAGAGAGGGCCAAATTGTGTGGGGCATTTGAAGGGGTTCCAGGAGGCAGTGAGGACCAGCATGACTTTTCCCCGCTGGCCCCTTTGCTGTGGCAGCAAAAGCTGGACGTTTGTCTTTTTTGCTGCGGAGGGCGCCAAAAGTGAAAAAAGGTGCTTTTGAAACTAGAGTGGGCAGGAAAGCAGAGAGGGCCAAATTGTGTGGGGCATTTGAAGGGGTTCCAGGAGGCAGTGAGGACCAGCATGACTTTTCCCCGCTGGCCCCTTTGCTGTGGCAGCAAAAGCTGGACGTTTGTCTTTTTTGCTGCGGAGGGCGCCAAAAGTGATAAAAGGTGCTTTTGAGGCTAGAGTCGGCAGGAAAGCAGAGAGGGCCAAATTGTGTGGGGCATTTGAAGGGGTTCCAGGAGGCAGTGAGGACCAGCATGACTTTTCCCCGCTGGCCCCTTTGCTGTGGCAGCAAAAGCTGGACGTTTGTCTTTTTTGCTGCGGAGGGCGCCAAAAGTGAAAAAAGGTGCTTTTGAGGCTAGAGTCGGCAGGAAAGCAGAGAGGGCCAAATTGTGTGGGGCATTTGAAGGGGTTCCAGGAGGCAGTGAGGACCAGCATGACTTTTCCCCTCTGGCCCCTTTGCTGTGGCAGCAAAAGCTGGACGTTTGTCTTTTTTGCTGCGGAGGGCGCCAAAAGTGAAAAAAGGTGCTTTTGAGGCTAGAGTGGGCAGGAAAGCAGAGAGGGCCAAATTGTGTGGGGCATTTGAAGGGGTTCCAGGAGGCAGTGAGGACCAGCATCACTTTTCCCTGCTGGCCCCTTTGCTGTGGCAGCAAAAGCTGGACGTTTGTCTTTTTTGCTGCAGAAAGCGCCAAAAGTGAAAAAAGGTGCTTTTGAGGATAGAGTGCGCAAAAAAGCAGAGAGGGCCAAATTGTGTGGGGCATTTGAAGGGGTTCCAGGAGGCAGTGAGGACCAGCATGACTTTTCCCCGCTGGCCCCTTTGCTGTGGCAGCAAAAGCTGGACGTTTGTTTTTTTTGCTGCGGAGGGCGCCAAAAGTGAAAAAAGGTGCTTTTGAGGCTAGAGTCGGCAGGAAAGCAGAGAGGGCCAAATTGTGTGGGGCATTTGAAGGGGTTCGAGGAGGCAGTGAGGACCAGCATGACTTTTCCCCGCTGGCCCCTTTGCTGTGGCAGCAAAAGCTGGACGTTTGTCTTTTTTGCTGCGGAGGGTGCCAAAAGTGAAAAAAGGTGCTTTTGAGGCTAGAGTGGGCAGGAAAGCAGAGAGGGCCAAATTGTGTGGGGCATTTGAAGGGGTTCCAGGAGGCAGTGAGGACCAGCATGACTTTTCCCCGCTGGCCCCTTTGCTGTGGCAGCAAAAGCTGGACGTTTGTCTTTTTTGCTGCGGAGGGCACCAAAAGTGAAAAAAGGTGCTTTTGAGGCTAGAGTCGGCAGGAAAGCAGAGAGGGCCAAATTATGTGGGGCATTTGAAGGGGTTCCAGGAGGCAGTGAGGACCAGCATGACTTTTCCCCGCTGGCCCCTTTGCTGTGGCAGCAAAAGCTGGACGTTTGTCTTTTTTGCTGCGGAGGGCGCCAAAAGTGAAAAAAGGTGCTTTTGAGGCTAGAGTCGGCAGGAAAGCAGAGAGGGCCAAATTGTGTGGGGCATTTGAAGGGGTTCCAGGAGGCAGTGAGGACCAGCATGACTTTTCCCCGCTGGCCCCTTTGCTGTGGCAGCAAAAGCTGGACGTTTGTCTTTTTTGCTGCGGAGGGCGCCAAAAGTGAAAAAAGGTGCTTTTGAGGCTAGAGTCGGCAGGAAAGCAGAGAGGGCCAAATTGTGTGGGGCATTTGAAGGGGTTCCAGGAGGCAGTGAGGACCAGCATGACTTTTCCCCGCTGGCCCCTTTGCTGTGGCAGCAAAATCTGGACGTTTGTCTTTTTTGCTGCAGAGGGTGCCAAAAGTGATAAAAGGTGCTTTTGAGGCTAGAGTCGGCAGGAAAGCAGAGAGGGCCAAATTGTGTGGGGCATTTGAAGGGGTTCCAGGAGGCAGTGAGGACCAGCATGACTTTTCCCCGCTGGCCCCTTTGCTGTGGCAGCAAAAGCTGGACGTTTGTCTTTTTTGCTGCGGAGGGCGCCAAAAGTGAAAAAAGGTGCTTTTGAGGCTAGAGTCGGCAGGAAAGCAGAGAGGGCCAAATTGTGTGGGGCATTTGAAGGGGTTCCAGGAGGCAGTGAGGACCAGCATGACTTTTCCCCGCTGGCCCCTTTGCTGTGGCAGCAAAAGCTGGACGTTTGTCTTTTTTGCTGCGGAGGGCGCCAAAAGTGAAAAAAGGTGCTTTTGAGGCTAGAGTCGGCAGGAAAGCAGAGAGGGCCAAATTGTGTGGGGCATTTGAAGGGGTTCCAGGAGGCAGTGAGGACCAGCATGACTTTTCCCCGCTGGCCCCTTTGCTGTGGCAGCAAAAGCTGGACGTTTGTCTTTTTTGCTGCGGAGGGCGCCAAAAGTGAAAAAAGGTTTTTTTGAGGCTAGAGTCGGCAGGAAAGCAGAGAGGGCCAAATTGTGTGGGGCATTTGAAGGGGTTCCAGGAGGCAGTGAGGACCAGCATGACTTTTCCCCGCTGGCCCCTTTGCTGTGGCAGCAAAAGCTGGACGTTTGTCTTTTTTGCTGCGGAGGGCGCCAAAAGTGAAAAAAGGTGCTTTTGAGGCTAGAGTGGGCAGGAAAGCAGAGAGGGCCAAATTGTGTGGGGCATTTGAAGGGGTTCCAGGAGGCAGTGAGGACCAACATGACTTTTCCCTGCTGGCCCCTTTGCTGTGGCAGCAAAAGCTGGACGTTTGTCTTTTTTGCTGCGGAGGGCGCCAAAAGTGAAAAAAGGTGCTTTTGAGGCTAGAGTGGGCAGGAAAGCAGAGAGGGCCAAATTGTGTGGGGCATTTGAAGGGGTTCCAGGAGGCAGTGAGGACCAGCATCACTTTTCCCTGCTGGCCCCTTTGCTGTGGCAGCAAAAGCTGGACGTTTGTCTTTTTTGCTGCAGAAAGCGCCAAAAGTGAAAAAAGGTGCTTTTGAGGATAGAGTGCGCAAAAAAGCAGAGAGGGCCAAATTGTGTGGGGCATTTGAAGGGGTTCCAGGAGGCAGTGAGGACCAGCATGACTTTTCCCCGCTGGCCCCTTTGCTGTGGCAGCAAAAGCTGGACGTTTGTCTTTTTTGCTGCGGAGGGCGCCAAAAGTGAAAAAAGGTGCTTTTGAGGCTAGAGTCGGCAGGAAAGCAGAGAGGGCCAAATTGTGTGGGGCATTTGAAGGGGTTCGAGGAGGCAGTGAGGACCAGCATGACTTTTCCCCGCTGGCCCCTTTGCTGTGGCAGCAAAAGCTGGACGTTTGTCTTTTTTGCTGCGGAGGGTGCCAAAAGTGAAAAAAGGTGCTTTTGAGGCTAGAGTGGGCAGGAAAGCAGAGAGGGCCAAATTGTGTGGGGCATTTGAAGGGGTTCCAGGAGGCAGTGAGGACCAGCATGACTTTTCCCCGCTGGCCCCTTTGCTGTGGCAGCAAAAGCTGGACGTTTGTCTTTTTTGCTGCGGAGGGCACCAAAAGTGAAAAAAGGTGCTTTTGAGGCTAGAGTCGGCAGGAAAGCAGAGAGGGCCAAATTATGTGGGGCATTTGAAGGGGTTCCAGGAGGCAGTGAGGACCAGCATGACTTTTCCCCGCTGGCCCCTTTGCTGTGGCAGCAAAAGCTGGACGTTTGTCTTTTTTGCTGCGGAGGGCGCCAAAAGTGAAAAAAGGTGCTTTTGAGGCTAGAGTCGGCAGGAAAGCAGAGAGGGCCAAATTGTGTGGGGCATTTGAAGGGGTTCCAGGAGGCAGTGAGGACCAGCATGACTTTTCCCCGCTGGCCCCTTTGCTGTGGCAGCAAAAGCTGGACGTTTGTCTTTTTTGCTGCGGAGGGCGCCAAAAGTGAAAAAAGGTGCTTTTGAGGCTAGAGTCGGCAGGAAAGCAGAGAGGGCCAAATTGTGTGGGGCATTTGAAGGGGTTCCAGGAGGCAGTGAGGACCAGCATGACTTTTCCCCGCTGGCCCCTTTGCTGTGGCAGCAAAATCTGGACGTTTGTCTTTTTTGCTGCAGAGGGTGCCAAAAGTGATAAAAGGTGCTTTTGAGGCTAGAGTCGGCAGGAAAGCAGAGAGGGCCAAATTGTGTGGGGCATTTGAAGGGGTTCCAGGAGGCAGTGAGGACCAGCATGACTTTTCCCCGCTGGCCCCTTTGCTGTGGCAGCAAAAGCTGGACGTTTGTCTTTTTTGCTGCGGAGGGCGCCAAAAGTGAAAAAAGGTGCTTTTGAGGCTAGAGTCGGCAGGAAAGCAGAGAGGGCCAAATTGTGTGGGGCATTTGAAGGGGTTCCAGGAGGCAGTGAGGACCAGCATGACTTTTCCCCGCTGGCCCTTTTGCTGTGGCAGCAAAAGCTGGACGTTTGTCTTTTTTGCTGCGGAGGGCGCCAAAAGTGAAAAAAGGTGCTTTTGAGGCTAGAGTCGGCAGGAAAGCAGAGAGGGCCAAATTGTGTGGGGCATTTGAAGGGGTTCCAGGAGGCAGTGAGGACCAGCATGACTTTTCCCCGCTGGCCCCTTTGCTGTGGCAGCAAAAGCTGGACGTTTGTCTTTTTTGCTGCGGAGGGCGCCAAAAGTGAAAAAAGGTTTTTTTGAGGATAGAGTCGGCAGGAAAGCAGAGAGGGCCAAATTGTGTGGGGCATTTGAAGGGGTTCCAGGAGGCAGTGAGGACCAGCATGACTTTTCCCCGCTGGCCCCTTTGCTGTGGCAGCAAAAGCTGGACGTTTGTCTTTTTTGCTGCGGAGGGCGCCAAAAGTGAAAAAAGGTGCTTTTGAGGCTAGAGTCGGCAGGAAAGCAGAGAGGGCCAAATTGTGTGGGGCATTTGAAGGGGTTCCAGGAGGCAGTGAGGACCAGCATGACTTTTCCCCGCTGGCCCTTTTGCTGTGGCAGCAAAAGCTGGACGTTTGTCTTTTTTGCTGCGGAGGGCGCCAAAAGTGAAAAAAGGTGCTTTTGAGGCTAGAGTCGGCAGGAAAGCAGAGAGGGCCAAATTGTGTGGGGCATTTGAAGGGGTTCCAGGAGGCAGTGAGGACCAGCATGACTTTTCCCCGCTGGCCCCTTTGCTGTGGCAGCAAAAGCTGGACGTTTGTCTTTTTTGCTGCGGAGGGCGCCAAAAGTGAAAAAAGGTGCTTTTGAGGCTAGAGTCGGCAGGAAAGCAGAGAGGGCCAAATTGTGTGGGGC
>NW_028126674.1:0-82031 GCF_965231255.1 Vanellus vanellus
CGTTTTTCACTCTCGACAGCCTCCGGAGCAAAAAACGCAAACGTCCAGCCGCTGCTCCCACAGCAAAGGCCCCAGCGGGGAAAAGTCATGCTGGTCCTCACTGCCTCCAGGAACCCCTTCAAATGCCCCACACCTTTTGGACCTCTCTGCTTTCCTGTGGACTCCATCCTCAAAACCACCGTTTTTCACTCTCGGCATCCAGCGGAGCAAAAAAAGCAAACGTCCAGCCGCTGCTTCCACAGCAAAGGCCCCAGCGGGGAAAAGTCATGCTGGTCCTCACTGCCTCCGGGAACCCCTTCAAATGCCCCACACCTTTTGGACCTCTCTGCTTTCCTGTGGACTCCATCCTCAAAACCACCATTTTTCACTCTCGGCAGCCTCCGGAGCAAAAAACGCAAACGTCCAGCCGCTGCTCCCACAGCAAAGGCCCCAGCGGGGAAAAGTCATGCTGGTCCTCACTGCCTCCGGGAACCCCTTCAAATGCCCCACACCTTTTGGACCTCTCTGCTTTCCTGTGGACTCCATCCTCAAAACCACCGTTTTTCACTCTCGGCATCCAGCGGAGCAAAAAACGCAAACGTCCAGCCGCTGCTCCCACAGCAAAGGCCCCAGCGGGGAAAAGTCATGCTGGTCCTCACTGCCTCCGGGAACCCCTTCAAATGCCCCACACCTTTTGGACCTCTCTGCTTTCCTGTGGACTCCATCCTCAAAACCACCATTTTTCACTCTCGGCAGCCTCCGGAGCAAAAAACGCAAACGTCCAGCCGCTGCTCCCACAGCAAAGGCCCCAGCGGGGAAAAGTCATGCTGGTCCTCACTGCCTCCGGGAACCCCTTCAAATGCCCCACACCTTTTGGACCTCTCTGCTTTCCTGTGGACTCCATCCTCAAAACCACCGTTTTTCACTCTCGGCATCCACCGGAGCAAAAAACACAAACGTCCAGCCGCTGCTCCCACAGCAAAGGCCCCAGCGGGGAAAAGTCATGCTGGTCCTCACTGCCTCCGGGAACCCCTTCAAATGCCCCACACCTTTTGGACCTCTCTGCTTTCCTGTGGACTCCATCCTCAAAACCACCGTTTTTCACTCTCGGCAGCCTCTGGAGCAAAAAACGCAAACGTCCAGCCGCTGCTCCCACAGCAAAGGCCCCAGCGGGAAAAAGTCATGCTGGTCCTCACTGCCTCCGGGAACCCCTTCAAATGCCCCACACCTTTTGGACCTCTCTGCTTTCCTGTGGACTCCATCCTCAAAACCACCATTTTTCACTCTCGGCAGCCTCCGGAGCAAAAAACGCAAACGTCCAGCCGCTGCTCCCACAGCAAAGGCCCCAGCGGGGAAAAGTCATGCTGGTCCTCACTGCCTCCAGGAACCCCTTCAAATGCCCCACACCTTTTGGACCTCTCTGCTTTCCTGTGGACTCCATCCTCAAAACCACCGTTTTTCACTCTCGGCATCCACCGGAGCAAAAAACACAAACGTCCAGCCGCTGCTCCCACAGCAAAGGCCCCAGCGGGGAAAAGTCATGCTGGTCCTCACTGCCTCCGGGAACCCCTTCAAATGCCCCACACCTTTTGGACCTCTCTGCTTTCCTGTGGACTCCATCCTCAAAACCACCGTTTTTCACTCTCGGCATCCACCGGAGCAAAAAACACAAACGTCCAGCCGCTGCTCCCACAGCAAAGGCCCCAGCGGGGAAAAGTCATGCTGGTCCTCACTGCCTCCGGGAACCCCTTCAAATGCCCCACACCTTTTGGACCTCTCTGCTTTCCTGTGGACTCCATCCTCAAAACCACCATTTTTCACTCTCGGCAGCCTCCGGAGCAAAAAACGCAAACGTCCAGCCGCTGCTCCCACAGCAAAGGCCCCAGCGGGGAAAGTCATGCTGGTCCTCACTGCCTCCGGGAACCCCTTCAAATGCCCCACACCTTTTGGACCTCTCTGCTTTCCTGTGGACTCCATCCTCAAAACCACCGTTTTTCACTCTCGGCAGCCTCTGGAGCAAAAAACGCAAACGTCCAGCCGCTGCTCCCACAGCAAAGGCCCCAGCGGGGAAAAGTCATGCTGGTCCTCACTGCCTCCGGGAACCCCTTCAAATGCCCCACACCTTTTGGACCTCTCTGCTTTCCTGTGGACTCCATCCTCAAAACCACCGTTTTTCACTCTCGGCAGCCTCAGGAGCAAAAAACGCAAACGTCCAGCCGCTGCTCCCACAGCAAAGGCCCCAGCGGGGAAAAGTCATGCTGGTCCTCACTGCCTCCGGGAACCCCTTCAAATGCCCCACACCTTTTGGACCTCTCTGCTTTCCTGTGGACTCCATCCTCAAAACCACCGTTTTTCACTCTCGGCATCCACCAGAGCAAAAAACACAAACGTCCAGCCGCTGCTCCCACAGCAAATGCCCCTGCGGGGAAAGGTCATGCTGGTCCTCACTGCCTCCGGGAACCCCTTCAAATGCCCCACACCTTTTGGACGTCTCTGCTTTCCTGTGGACTCCATCCTCAAAACCACCGTTTTTCACTCTCGGCATCCACCGGAGCAAAAAACACAAACGTCCAGCCGCTGCTCCCACAGCAAAGGCCCCAGCGGGGAAAAGTCATGCTGGTCCTCACTGCCTCCGGGAACCCCTTCAAATGCCCCACACCTTTTGGACCTCTCTGCTTTCCTGTGGACTCCATCCTCAAAACCACCATTTTTCACTCTCGGCAGCCTCCGGAGCAAAAAACGCAAACGTCCAGCCGCTGCTCCCACAGCAAAGGCCCCAGCGGGGAAAAGTCATGCTGGTCCTCACTGCCTCCGGGAACCCCTTCAAATGCCCCACACCTTTTGGACCTCTCTGCTTTCCTGTGGACTCCATCCTCAAAACCACCGTTTTTCACTCTCGGCAGCCTCTGGAGCAAAAAACGCAAACGTCCAGCCACTGCTCCCACAGCAAAGGCCCCAGCGGGAAAAAGTCATGCTGGTCCTCACTGCCTCCGGGAACCCCTTCAAATGCCCCACACCTTTTGGACCTCTCTGCTTTCCTGTGGACTCCATCCTCAAAACCACCGTTTTTCACTCTCGGCATCCACCGGAGCAAAAAACACAAACGTCCAGCCGCTGCTCCCACAGCAAAGGCCCCAGCGGGGAAAAGTCATGCTGGTCCTCACTGCCTCCGGGAACCCCTTCAAATGCCCCACACCTTTTGGACCTCTCTGCTTTCCTGTGGACTCCATCCTCAAAACCACCGTTTTTCACTCTCGGCATCCACCGGAGCAAAAAACACAAACGTCCAGCCGCTGCTCCCACAGCAAAGGCCCCAGCGGGGAAAAGTCATGCTGGTCCTCACTGCCTCCGGGAACCCCTTCAAATGCCCCACACCTTTTGGACCTCTCTGCTTTCCTGTGGACTCCATCCTCAAAACCACCATTTTTCACTCTCGGCAGCCTCCGGAGCAAAAAACGCAAACGTCCAGCCGCTGCTCCCACAGCAAAGGCCCCAGCGGGGAAAAGTCATGCTGGTCCTCACTGCCTCCGGGAACCCCTTCAAATGCCCCACACCTTTTGGACCTCTCTGCTTTCCTGTGGACTCCATCCTCAAAACCACCGTTTTTCACTCTCGGCAGCCTCTGGAGCAAAAAACGCAAACGTCCAGCCGCTGCTCCCACAGCAAAGGCCCCAGCGGGGAAAAGTCATGCTGGTCCTCACTGCCTCCGGGAACCCCTTCAAATGCCCCACACCTTTTGGACCTCTCTGCTTTCCTGTGGACTCCATCCTCAAAACCACCATTTTTCACTCTCGGCAGCCTCCGGAGCAAAAAACGCAAACGTCCAGCCGCTGCTCCCACAGCAAAGGCCCCAGCGGGGAAAAGTCATGCTGGTCCTCACTGCCTCCGGGAACCCCTTCAAATGCCCCACACCTTTTGGACCTCTCTGCTTTCCTGTGGACTCCATCCTCAAAACCACCGTTTTTCACTCTCGGCATCCACCGGAGCAAAAAACACAAACGTCCAGCCGCTGCTCCCACAGCAAAGGCCCCTGCGGGGAAAGGTCATGCTGGTCCTCACTGCCTCCGGGAACCCCTTCAAATGCCCCACACCTTTTGGACCTCTCTGCTTTCCTGTGGACTCCATCCTCAAAACCACCATTTTTCACTCTCGGCAGCCTCCGGAGCAAAAAACGCAAACGTCCAGCCGCTGCTCCCACAGCAAAGGCCCCAGCGGGGAAAAGTCATGCTGGTCCTCACTGCCTCCAGGAACCCCTTCAAATGCCCCACACCTTTTGGACCTCTCTGCTTTCCTGTGGACTCCATCCTCAAAACCACCGTTTTTCACTCTCGGCATCCAGCGGAGCAAAAAAAGCAAACGTCCAGCCGCTGCTCCCACAGCAAAGGCCCCAGCGGGGAAAATTCATGCTGGTCCTCACTGCCTCCGGGAACCCCTTCAAATGCCCCACACCTTTTGGACTTCTCTGCTTTCCTGTGGACTCCATCCTCAAAACCACCATTTTTCACTCTCGGCAGCCAACGGAGCAAAAAACGCAAACGTCCAGCCGCTGCTCCCACAGCAAAGGCCCCAGCGGGGAAAAGTCATGCTGGTCCTCACTGCCTCCGGGAACCCCTTCAAATGCCCCACACCTTTTGGACCTCTCTGCTTTCCTGTGGACTCCATCCTCAAAACCACCGTTTTTCACTCTCGGCAGCCTCCGGAGCAAAAAACGCAAACGTCCAGCCGCTGCTCCCACAGCAAAGGCCCCAGCGGGGAAAAGTCATGCTGGTTCTCACTGCCTCCGGGAACGCCTTCAAATGCCCCACACCTTTTGGACCTCTCTGCTTTCCTGTGGACTCCATCCTCAAAACCACCGTTTTTCACTCTCGGCAGCCTCCGGAGCAAAAAACGCAAACGTCCAGCCGCTGCTCCCACAGCAAAGGCCCCAGCGGGGAAAAGTCATGCTGGTCCTCACTGCCTCCGGGAACCCCTTCAAATGCCCCACACCTTTTGGACCTCTCTGCTTTCCTGTGGACTCCATCCTCAAAACCACCGTTTTTCACTCTCGGCATCCACCGGAGCAAAAAAAGCAAACGTCCAGCCGCTGCTTCCACAGCAAAGGCCCCAGCGGGGAAAAGTCATGCTGGTCCTCACTGCCTCCGGGAACCCCTTCAAATGCCCCACACCTTTTGGACCTCTCTGCTTTCCTGTGGACTCCATCCTCAAAACCACCATTTTTCACTCTCGGCAGCCTCCGGAGCAAAAAACGCAAACGTCCAGCCGCTGCTCCCACAGCAAAGGCCCCAGCGGGGAAAAGTCATGCTGGTCCTCACTGCCTCCGGGAAGCCCTTCAAATGCCCCACACCTTTTGGACCTCTCTGCTTTCCTGTGGACTCCATCCTCAAAACCACCGTTTTTCACTCTCGGCATCCACCGGAGCAAAAAACACAAACGTCCAGCCGCTGCTCCCACAGCAAAGGCCCCAGCGGGGAAAAGTCATGCTGGTCCTCACTGCCTCCGGGAACCCCTTCAAATGCCCCACACCTTTTGGACCTCTCTGCTTTCCTGTGGACTCCATCCTCAAAACCACCATTTTTCACTCTCGGCAGCCTCCGGAGCAAAAAACGCAAACGTCCAGCCGCTGCTCCCACAGCAAAGGCCCCAGCGGGGAAAAGTCATGCTGGTCCTCACTGCCTCCGGGAACCCCTTCAAATGCCCCACACCTTTTGGACCTCTCTGCTTTCCTGTGGACTCCATCCTCAAAACCACCGTTTTTCACTCTCGGCAGCCTCCAGAGCAAAAAACGCAAACGTCCAGCCGCTGCTCCCACAGCAAAGGCCCCAGCGGGGAAAAGTCATGCTGGTTCTCACTGCCTCCGGGAACCCCTTCAAATGCCCCACACCTTTTGGACCTCTCTGCTTTCCTGTGGACTCCATCCTCAAAACCACCATTTTTGACTCTCGGCAGCCTCCGGAGCAAAAAACGCAAACGTCCAGCCGCTGCTCCCACAGCAAAGGCCCCAGCGGGGAAAAGTCATGCTGGTCCTCACTGCCTCCGGGAACCCCTTCAAATGCTCCACACCTTTTGGACCTCTCTGCTTTCCTGTGGACTCCATCCTCAAAACCACCGTTTTTCACTCTCGGCAGCCTCCGGAGCAAAAAACGCAAACGTCCAGCCGCTGCTCCCACAGCAAAGGCCCCAGCGGGGAAAAGTCATGCTGGTCCTCACTGCCTCCGGGAACCCCTTCAGATGCCCCACACCTTTTGGACCTCTCTGCTTTCCTGTGGACTCCATCCTCAAAACAACGGTTTTTCACTCTCGGCATCCAGCGGAGCAAAAAAAGCAAACGTCCAGCCGCTGCTCCCACAGCAAAGGCCCCAGCGGGGAAAAGTCATGCTGGTCCTCACTGCCTCTGGGAACCCCTTCAAATGCCCCACACCTTTTGGACCTCTCTGCTTTCCTGTGGACTCCATCCTCAAAACCACCATTTTTCACTCTCGGCATCCACCGGAGCAAAAAACACAAACGTCCAGCCGCTGCTCCCACAGCAAAGGCCCCTGCGGGGAAAGGTCATGCTGGTCCTCACTGCCTCCGGGAACCCCTTCAAATGCCCCACACCTTTTGGACCTCTCTGCTTTCCTGTGGACTCCATCCTCAAAACCACCGTTTTTCACTCTCGGCATCCACCGGAGCAAAAAACACAAACGTCCAGCCGCTGCTCCCACAGCAAAGGCCCCAGCGGGGAAAAGTCATGCTGGTCCTCACTGCCTCCGGGAACCCCTTCAAATGCCCCACACCTTTTGGACCTCTCTGCTTTCCTGTGGACTCCATCCTCAAAACCACCGTTTTTCACTCTCGGCAGCCTCTGGAGCAAAAAACGCAAACGTCCAGCCACTGCTCCCACAGCAAAGGCCCCAGCGGGAAAAAGTCATGCTGGTCCTCACTGCCTCCGGGAACCCCTTCAAATGCCCCACACCTTTTGGACCTCTCTGCTTTCCTGTGGACTCCATCCTCAAAACCACCATTTTTCACTCTCGGCAGCCTCCGGAGCAAAAAACGCAAACGTCCAGCCGCTGCTCCCACAGCAAAGGCCCCAGCGGGGAAAAGTCATGCTGGTCCTCACTGCCTCCAGGAACCCCTTCAAATGCCCCACACCTTTTGGACCTCTCTGCTTTCCTGTGGACTCCATCCTCAAAACCACCGTTTTTCACTCTCGGCATCCAGCGGAGCAAAAAAAGCAAACGTCCAGCCGCTGCTCCCACAGCAAAGGCCCCAGCGGGGAAAAGTCATGCTGGTCCTCACTGCCTCCGGGAACCCCTTCAAATGCCCCACACCTTTTGGACCTCTCTGCTTTCCTGTGGACTCCATCCTCAAAACCACCATTTTTCACTCTCAGCAGCCAACGGAGCAAAAAACGCAAACGTCCAGCCGCTGCTCCCACAGCAAAGGCCCCAGCGGGGAAAAGTCATGCTGGTCCTCACTGCCTCCGGGAACCCCTTCAAATGCCCCACACCTTTTGGACCTCTCTGCTTTCCTGTGGACTCCATCCTCAAAACCACCGTTTTTCACTCTCGGCAGCCTCCGGAGCAAAAAACGCAAACGTCCAGCCGCTGCTCCCACAGCAAAGGCCCCAGCGGGGAAAAGTCATGCTGGTTCTCACTGCCTCCGGGAACGCCTTCAAATGCCCCACACCTTTTGGACCTCTCTGCTTTCCTGTGGACTCCATCCTCAAAACCACCGTTTTTCACTCTCGGCATCCACCGGAGCAAAAAAAGCAAACGTCCAGCCGCTGCTTCCACAGCAAAGGCCCCAGCGGGGAAAAGTCATGCTGGTCCTCACTGCCTCCGGGAACCCCTTCAAATGCCCCACACCTTTTGGACCTCTCTGCTTTCCTGTGGACTCCATCCTCAAAACCACCATTTTTCACTCTCGGCAGCCTCCGGAGCAAAAAACGCAAACATCCAGCCGCTGCTCCCACAGCAAAGGCCCCAGCGGGGAAAAGTCATGCTGGTCCTCACTGCCTCCGGGAACCCCTTCAAATGCCCCACACCTTTTGGACCTCTCTGCTTTCCTGTGGACTCCATCCTCAAAACCACCGTTTTTCACTCTCGGCATCCACCGGAGCAAAAAACACAAACGTCCAGCCGCTGCTCCCACAGCAAAGGCCCCAGCGGGGAAAAGTCATGCTGGTCCTCACTGCCTCCGGGAACCCCTTCAAATGCCCCACACCTTTTGGACCTCTCTGCTTTCCTGTGGACTCCATCCTCAAAACCACCATTTTTCACTCTCGGCAGCCTCCGGAGCAAAAAAAGCAAACGTCCAGCCGCTGCTTCCACAGCAAAGGCCCCAGCGGGGAAAAGTCATGCTGGTCCTCACTGCCTCCGGGAACCCCTTCAAATGCCCCACACCTTTTGGACCTCTCTGCTTTCCTGTGGACTCCATCCTCAAAACCACCATTTTTCACTCTCGGCAGCCTCCGGAGCAAAAAACGCAAACGTCCAGCCGCTGCTCCCACAGCAAAGGCCCCAGCGGGGAAAAGTCATGCTGGTCCTCACTGCCTCCGGGAACCCCTTCAAATGCCCCACACCTTTTGGACCTCTCTGCTTTCCTGTGGACTCCATCCTCAAAACCACCGTTTTTCACTCTCGGCATCCACCGGAGCAAAAAACACAAACGTCCAGCCGCTGCTCCCACAGCAAAGGCCCCAGCGGGGAAAAGTCATGCTGGTCCTCACTGCCTCCGGGAACCCCTTCAAATGCCCCACACCTTTTGGACCTCTCTGCTTTCCTGTGGACTCCATCCTCAAAACCACCATTTTTCACTCTCGGCAGCCTCCGGAGCAAAAAACGCAAACGTCCAGCCGCTGCTCCCACAGCAAAGGCCCCAGCGGGGAAAAGTCATGCTGGTCCTCACTGCCTCCGGGAACCCCTTCAAATGCCCCACACCTTTTGGACCTCTCTGCTTTCCTGTGGACTCCATCCTCAAAACCACCGTTTTTCACTCTCGGCAGCCTCCAGAGCAAAAAACGCAAACGTCCAGCCGCTGCTCCCACAGCAAAGGCCCCAGCGGGGAAAAGTCATGCTGGTCCTCACTGCCTCCGGGAACCCCTTCAAATGCCCCACACCTTTTGGACCTCTCTGCTTTCCTGTGGACTCCATCCTCAAAACCACCATTTTTCACTCTCGGCAGCCTCCGGAGCAAAAAACGCAAACGTCCAGCCGCTGCTCCCACAGCAAAGGCCCCAGCGGGGAAAAGTCATGCTGGTCCTCACTGCCTCCGGGAACCCCTTCAAATGCTCCACACCTTTTGGACCTCTCTGCTTTCCTGTGGACTCCATCCTCAAAACCACCGTTTTTCACTCTCGGCAGCCTCCGGAGCAAAAAACGCAAACGTCCAGCCGCTGCTCCCACAGCAAAGGCCCCAGCGGGGAAAAGTCATGCTGGTCCTCACTGCCTCCGGGAACCCCTTCAGATGCCCCACACCTTTTGGACCTCTCTGCTTTCCTGTGGACTCCATCCTCAAAACAACGGTTTTTCACTCTCGGCATCCAGCGGAGCAAAAAAAGCAAACGTCCAGCCGCTGCTCCCACAGCAAAGGCCCCAGCGGGGAAAAGTCATGCTGGTCCTCACTGCCTCTGGGAACCCCTTCAAATGCCCCACACCTTTTGGACCTCTCTGCTTTCCTGTGCACTCCATCCTCAAAACCACCATTTTTCACTCTCGGCAGCCTCCGGAGCAAAAAACGCAAACGTTCAGCACTGCTCCCACAGCAAAGGCCCCAGCGGGGAAAAGTCATGCTGGTCCTCACTGCCTCCGGGAACCCCTTCAAATGCCCCACACCTTTTGGACCTCTCTGCTTTCCTGTGGACTCCATCCTCAAAACCACCGTTTTTCACTCTCGGCAGCCTCCGGAGCAAAAAACGCAAACGTCCAGCCGCTGCTCCCACAGCAAAGGCCCCAGCGGGGAAAAGTCATGCTGGTCCTCACTGCCTCCGGGAACCCCTTCAAATGCCCCACACCTTTTGGACCTCTCTGCTTTCCTGTGGACTCCATCCTCAAAACCACCGTTTTTCACTCTCGGCAGCCTCCGGAGCAAAAAACGCAAACGTCCAGCCGCTGCTCCCACAGCAAAGGCCCCAGCGGGGAAAAGTCATGCTGGTCCTCACTGCCTCCAGGAACCCCTTCAAATGCCCCACACCTTTTGGACCTCTCTGCTTTCCTGTGGACTCCATCCTCAAAACCACCGTTTTTCACTCTCGGCACCCTCCAGAGCAAAAAAAGCAAACGTCCAGCCGCTGCTTCCACAGCAAAGGCCCCAGCGGGGAAAAGTCATGCTGGTCCTCACTGCCTCCGGGAACCCCTTCAAATGCCCCACACCTTTTGGACCTCTCTGCTTTCCTGTGGACTCCATCCTCAAAACCACCATTTTTCACTCTCGGCAGCCTCCGGAGCAAAAAACGCAAACGTCCAGCCGCTGCTCCCACAGCAAAGGCCCCAGCGGGGAAAAGTCATGCTGGTCCTCACTGCCTCCGGGAACCCCTTCAAATGCCCCACACCTTTTGGACCTCTCTGCTTTCCTGTGGACTCCATCCTCAAAACCACCGTTTTTCACTCTCGGCATCCAGCGGAGCAAAAAACGCAAACGTCCAGCCGCTGCTCCCACAGCAAAGGCCCCAGCGGGGAAAAGTCATGCTGGTCCTCACTGCCTCCGGGAACCCCTTCAAATGCCCCACACCTTTTGGACCTCTCTGCTTTCCTGTGGACTCCATCCTCAAAACCACCATTTTTCACTCTCGGCAGCCTCCGGAGCAAAAAACGCAAACGTCCAGCCGCTGCTCCCACAGCAAAGGCCCCAGTGGGGAAAAGTCATGCTGGTCCTCACTGCCTCCGGGAACCCCTTCAAATGCCCCACACCTTTTGGACCTCTCTGCTTTCCTGTGGACTCCATCCTCAAAACCACCGTTTTTCACTCTCGGCATCCACCGGAGCAAAAAACACAAACGTCCAGCCGCTGCTCCCACAGCAAAGGCCCCAGCGGGGAAAAGTCATGCTGGTCCTCACTGCCTCCGGGAACCCCTTCAAATGCCCCACACCTTTTGGACCTCTCTGCTTTCCTGTGGACTCCATCCTCAAAACCACCATTTTTCACTCTCGGCAGCCTCCGGAGCAAAAAACGCAAACGTCCAGCCGCTGCTCCCACAGCAAAGGCCCCAGCGGGGAAAAGTCATGCTGGTCCTCACTGCCTCCGGGAACCCCTTCAAATGCTCCACACCTTTTGGACCTCTCTGCTTTCCTGTGGACTCCATCCTCAAAACCACCGTTTTTCACTCTCGGCAGCCTCCGGAGCAAAAAACGCAAACGTCCAGCCGCTGCTCCCACAGCAAAGGCCCCAGCGGGGAAAAGTCATGCTGGTCCTCACTGCCTCCGGGAACCCCTTCAAATGCCCCACACCTTTTGGACCTCTCTGCTTTCCTGTGGACTCCATCCTCAAAACCACCGTTTTTCACTCTCGGCAGCCTCCGGAGCAAAAAACGCAAACGTCCAGCCGCTGCTCCCACAGCAAAGGCCCCAGCGGGGAAAAGTCATGCTGGTCCTCACTGCCTCCGGGAACCCCTTCAAATGCCCCACACCTTTTGGACCTCTCTGCTTTCCTGTGGACTCCATCCTCAAAACCACCGTTTTTCACTCTCGGCAGCCTCTGGAGCAAAAAACGCAAACGTCCAGCCGCTGCTCCCACAGCAAAGGCCCCAGCGGGGAAAAGTCATGCTGGTCCTCACTGCCTCCGGGAACCCCTTCAAATGCCCCACACCTTTTGGACCTCTCTGCTTTCCTGTGGACTCCATCCTCAAAACCACCATTTTTCACTCTCGGCAGCCTCCGGAGCAAAAAACGCAAACGTCCAGCCGCTGCTCCCACAGCAAAGGCCCCAGCGGGGAAAAGTCATGCTGGTCCTCACTGCCTCCGGGAACCCCTTCAAATGCCCCACACCTTTTGGACCTCTCTGCTTTCCTGTGGACTCCATCCTCAAAACCACCGTTTTTCACTCTCGGCAGCCTCCAGAGCAAAAAACGCAAACGTCCAGCCGCTGCTCCCACAGCAAAGGCCCCAGCGGGGAAAAGTCATGCTGGTTCTCACTGCCTCCGGGAACCCCTTCAAATGCCCCACACCTTTTGGACCTCTCTGCTTTCCTGTGGACTCCATCCTCAAAACCACCATTTTTGACTCTCGGCAGCCTCCGGAGCAAAAAACGCAAACGTCCAGCCGCTGCTCCCACAGCAAAGGCCCCAGCGGGGAAAAGTCATGCTGGTCCTCACTGCCTCCGGGAACCCCTTCAAATGCTCCACACCTTTTGGACCTCTCTGCTTTCCTGTGGACTCCATCCTCAAAACCACCGTTTTTCACTCTCGGCAGCCTCCGGAGCAAAAAACGCAAACGTCCAGCCGCTGCTCCCACAGCAAAGGCCCCAGCGGGGAAAAGTCATGCTGGTCCTCACTGCCTCCGGGAACCCCTTCAGATGCCCCACACCTTTTGGACCTCTCTGCTTTCCTGTGGACTCCATCCTCAAAACAACGGTTTTTCACTCTCGGCATCCAGCGGAGCAAAAAAAGCAAACGTCCAGCCGCTGCTCCCACAGCAAAGGCCCCAGCGGGGAAAAGTCATGCTGGTCCTCACTGCCTCCGGGAACCCCTTCAAATGCCCCACACCTTTTGGACCTCTCTGCTTTCCTGTGGACTCCATCCTCAAAACCACCATTTTTCACTCTCGGCAGCCTCCGGAGCAAAAAACGCAAACGTTCAGCACTGCTCCCACAGCAAAGGCCCCAGCGGGGAAAAGTCATGCTGGTCCTCACTGCCTCCGGGAACCCCTTCAAATGCCCCACACCTTTTGGACCTCTCTGCTTTCCTGTGGACTCCATCCTCAAAACCACCGTTTTTCACTCTCGGCAGCCTCCGGAGCAAAAAACGCAAACGTCCAGCCGCTGCTCCCACAGCAAAGGCCCCAGCGGGGAAAAGTCATGCTGGTCCTCACTGCCTCCGGGAACCCCTTCAAATGCCCCACACCTTTTGGACCTCTCTGCTTTCCTGTGGACTCCATCCTCAAAACCACCGTTTTTCACTCTCGGCAGCCTCCAGAGCAAAAAACGCAAACGTCCAGCCGCTGCTCCCACAGCAAAGGCCCCAGCGGGGAAAAGTCATGCTGGTTCTCACTGCCTCCGGGAACCCCTTCAAATGCCCCACACCTTTTGGACCTCTCTGCTTTCCTGTGGACTCCATCCTCAAAACCACCGTTTTTCACTCTCGACAGCCTCCGGAGCAAAAAACGCAAACGTCCAGCCGCTGCTCCCACAGCAAAGGCCCCAGCGGGGAAAAGTCATGCTGGTCCTCACTGCCTCCAGGAACCCCTTCAAATGCCCCACACCTTTTGGACCTCTCTGCTTTCCTGTGGACTCCATCCTCAAAACCACCGTTTTTCACTCTCGGCATCCAGCGGAGCAAAAAAAGCAAACGTCCAGCCGCTGCTTCCACAGCAAAGGCCCCAGCGGGGAAAAGTCATGCTGGTCCTCACTGCCTCCGGGAACCCCTTCAAATGCCCCACACCTTTTGGACCTCTCTGCTTTCCTGTGGACTCCATCCTCAAAACCACCATTTTTCACTCTCGGCAGCCTCCGGAGCAAAAAACGCAAACGTCCAGCCGCTGCTCCCACAGCAAAGGCCCCAGCGGGGAAAAGTCATGCTGGTCCTCACTGCCTCCGGGAACCCCTTCAAATGCCCCACACCTTTTGGACCTCTCTGCTTTCCTGTGGACTCCATCCTCAAAACCACCGTTTTTCACTCTCGGCATCCAGCGGAGCAAAAAACGCAAACGTCCAGCCGCTGCTCCCACAGCAAAGGCCCCAGCGGGGAAAAGTCATGCTGGTCCTCACTGCCTCCGGGAACCCCTTCAAATGCCCCACACCTTTTGGACCTCTCTGCTTTCCTGTGGACTCCATCCTCAAAACCACCATTTTTCACTCTCGGCAGCCTCCGGAGCAAAAAACGCAAACGTCCAGCCGCTGCTCCCACAGCAAAGGCCCCAGTGGGGAAAAGTCATGCTGGTCCTCACTGCCTCCGGGAACCCCTTCAAATGCCCCACACCTTTTGGACCTCTCTGCTTTCCTGTGGACTCCATCCTCAAAACCACCGTTTTTCACTCTCGGCATCCACCGGAGCAAAAAACGCAAACGTCCAGCCGCTGCTCCCACAGCAAAGGCCCCAGCGGGGAAAAGTCATGCTGGTCCTCACTGCCTCCGGGAACCCCTTCAAATGCCCCACACCTTTTGGACCTCTCTGCTTTCCTGTGGACTCCATCCTCAAAACCACCATTTTTCACTCTCGGCAGCCTCCGGAGCAAAAAACGCAAACGTCCAGCCGCTGCTCCCACAGCAAAGGCCCCAGCGGGGAAAAGTCATGCTGGTCCTCACTGCCTCCGGGAACCCCTTCAAATGCTCCACACCTTTTGGACCTCTCTGCTTTCCTGTGGACTCCATCCTCAAAACCACCGTTTTTCACTCTCGGCAGCCTCCGGAGCAAAAAACGCAAACGTCCAGCCGCTGCTCCCACAGCAAAGGCCCCAGCGGGGAAAAGTCATGCTGGTCCTCACTGCCTCCGGGAACCCCTTCAAATGCCCCACACCTTTTGGACCTCTCTGCTTTCCTGTGGACTCCATCCTCAAAACCACCGTTTTTCACTCTCGGCAGCCTCCGGAGCAAAAAACGCAAACGTCCAGCCGCTGCTCCCACAGCAAAGGCCCCAGCGGGGAAAAGTCATGCTGGTCCTCACTGCCTCCGGGAACCCCTTCAAATGCCCCACACCTTTTGGACCTCTCTGCTTTCCTGTGGACTCCATCCTCAAAACCACCGTTTTTCACTCTCGGCAGCCTCTGGAGCAAAAAACGCAAACGTCCAGCCGCTGCTCCCACAGCAAAGGCCCCAGCGGGAAAAAGTCATGCTGGTCCTCACTGCCTCCGGGAACCCCTTCAAATGCCCCACACCTTTTGGACCTCTCTGCTTTCCTGTGGACTCCATCCTCAAAACCACCATTTTTCACTCTCGGCAGCCTCCGGAGCAAAAAACGCAAACGTTCAGCACTGCTCCCACAGCAAAGGCCCCAGCGGGGAAAAGTCATGCTGGTCCTCACTGCCTCCGGGAACCCCTTCAAATGCCCCACACCTTTTGGACCTCTCTGCTTTCCTGTGGACTCCATCCTCAAAACCACCGTTTTTCACTCTCGGCAGCCTCCGGAGCAAAAAACGCAAACGTCCAGCCGCTGCTCCCACAGCAAAGGCCCCAGCGGGGAAAAGTCATGCTGGTCCTCACTGCCTCCGGGAACCCCTTCAAATGCCCCACACCTTTTGGACCTCTCTGCTTTCCTGTGGACTCCATCCTCAAAACCACCGTTTTTCACTCTCGGCAGCCTCCGGAGCAAAAAACGCAAACGTCCAGCCGCTGCTCCCACAGCAAAGGCCCCAGCGGGGAAAAGTCATGCTGGTCCTCACTGCCTCCGGGAACCCCTTCAAATGCCCCACACCTTTTGGACCTCTCTGCTTTCCTGTGGACTCCATCCTCAAAACCACCGTTTTTCACTCTCGGCAGCCTCCGGAGCAAAAAACGCAAACGTCCAGCCGCTGCTCCCACAGCAAAGGCCCCAGCGGGGAAAAGTCATGCTGGTTCTCACTGCCTCCGGGAACCCCTTCAAATGCCCCACACCTTTTGGACCTCTCTGCTTTCCTGTGGACTCCATCCTCAAAACCACCATTTTTCACTCTCGGCAGCCTCCGGAGCAAAAAACGCAAACGTCCAGCCGCTGCTCCCACAGCAAAGGCCCCAGCGGGGAAAAGTCATGCTGGTCCTCACTGCCTCCAGGAACCCCTTCAAATGCCCCACACCTTTTGGACCTCTCTGCTTTCTTGTGGACTCCATCCTCAAAACCACCGTTTTTCACTCTCGGCATCCAGCGCAGCAAAAAAAGCAAACGTCCAGCCGCTGCTTCCACAGCAAAGGCCCCAGCGGGGAAAAGTCATGCTGGTCCTCACTGCCTCCGGGAACCCCTTCAAATGCCCCACACCTTTTGGACCTCTCTGCTTTCCTGTGGACTCCATCCTCAAAACCACCGTTTTTCACTCTCGGCATCCACCGGAGCAAAAAACACAAACGTCCAGCCGCTGCTCCCACAGCAAAGGCCCCAGCGGGGAAAGGTCATGCTGGTCCTCACTGCCTCCGGGAACCCCTTCAAATGCCCCACACCTTTTGGACCTCTCTGCTTTCCTGTGGACTCCATCCTCAAAACCACCGTTTTTCACTCTCGGCATCCACCGGAGCAAAAAACACAAACGTCCAGCCGCTGCTCCCACAGCAAAGGCCCCAGCGGGGAAAAGTCATGCTGGTCCTCACTGCCTCCGGGAACCCCTTCAAATGCCCCACACCTTTTGGACCTCTCTGTTTTCCTGTAGAATCCATCCTCAAAACCACCGTTTTGCACTCTCGGCAGCCTCCGGAGCAAAAAACGCAAACGTCCAGCCGCTGCTCCCACAGCAAAGGTTCCAAGGCGGAAAAGTCATGCTGGTCCTCACTGCCTCCGGGAACCCCTTCAAATGCCCCACACCTTTTGGACCTCTCTGCTTTCATGTGGAATCCATCCTCAAAACCACCGTTTTTAACCCTCGGCAGCCTCTGGAGCAAAAAACGCAAACGTCCAGCCGCTGCTCCCACAGCAAAGGCCCCAGCGGGGAAAGGTCATGCTGGTCCTCACTGCCTCCGGGAACCTCTTCAAATGCCCCACACCTTTTGGACCTCTCTGCTTTCCTGTGGAATCCATAATCAAAACCACCGTTTAACCCTCCGTAGTCTCTGTAGCAAAAAACGCAAACGTCCAGCCACTGCTCCCACAGCAAAGGCCCCAGCGGGGAAAAGTCATGCTGGTCCTCACTGCCTCCGGGAACCCCTTCAAATGCCCCACACCTTTTGGACCTCTCTGCTTTCCTCTGGACTCCATCCTCAAAACCACCATTTTTGACTCTCGGCAGCCTCCGGAGCAAAAAACGCAAACGTCCAGCCGCTGCTCCCACAGCAAAGGCCCCAGCGGGGAAAAGTCATGCTGGTCCTCACTGCCTCCGGGAACCCCTTCAAATGCTCCACACCTTTTGGACCTCTCTGCTTTCCTGTGGACTCCATCCTCAAAACCACCGTTTTTCACTCTCGGCAGCCTCCGGAGCAAAAAACGCAAACGTCCAGCCGCTGCTCCCACAGCAAAGGCCCCAGCGGGGAAAAGTCATGCTGGTCCTCACTGCCTCCGGGAACCCCTTCAAATGCCCCACACCTTTTGGACCTCTCTGTTTTCCTGTGGACTCCATCCTCAAAACCACCATTTTTCACTCTCGGCAGCCTCCGGAGCAAAAAACGCAAACGTCCAGCCGCTGCTCCCACAGCAAAGGCCCCAGCGGGGAAAAGTCATGCTGGTCCTCACTGCCTCCAGGAACCCCTTCAAATGCCCCACACCTTTTGGACCTCTCTGCTTTCCTGTGGACTCCATCCTCAAAACCACCGTTTTTCACTCTCGGCATCCAGCGGAGCAAAAAAAGCAAACGTCCAGCCGCTGCTCCCACAGCAAAGGCCCCAGCGGGGAAAAGTCATGCTGGTCCTCACTGCCTCCGGGAACCCCTTCAAATGCCCCACACCTTTTGGACCTCTCTGCTTTCCTGTGGACTCCATCCTCAAAACCACCATTTTTCACTCTCGGCAGCCTCCGGAGCAAAAAACGCAAACGTTCAGCACTGCTCCCACAGCAAAGGCCCCAGCGGGGAAAAGTCATGCTGGTCCTCACTGCCTCCGGGAACCCCTTCAAATGCCCCACACCTTTTGGACCTCTCTGCTTTCCTGTGGACTCCATCCTCAAAACCACCGTTTTTCACTCTCGGCAGCCTCCGGAGCAAAAAACGCAAACGTCCAGCCGCTGCTCCCACAGCAAAGGCCCCAGCGGGGAAAAGTCATGCTGGTCCTCACTGCCTCCGGGAACCCCTTCAAATGCCCCACACCTTTTGGACCTCTCTGCTTTCCTGTGGACTCCATCCTCAAAACCACCGTTTTTCACTCTCGGCAGCCTCCGGAGCAAAAAACGCAAACGTCCAGCCGCTGCTCCCACAGCAAAGGCCCCAGCGGGGAAAAGTCATGCTGGTCCTCACTGCCTCCGGGAACCCCTTCAAATGCCCCACACCTTTTGGACCTCTCTGCTTTCCTGTGGACTCCATCCTCAAAACCACCGTTTTTCACTCTCGGCAGCCTCCGGAGCAAAAAACGCAAACGTCCAGCCGCTGCTCCCACAGCAAAGGCCCCAGCGGGGAAAAGTCATGCTGGTTCTCACTGCCTCCGGGAACCCCTTCAAATGCCCCACACCTTTTGGACCTCTCTGCTTTCCTGTGGACTCCATCCTCAAAACCACCATTTTTCACTCTCGGCAGCCTCCGGAGCAAAAAACGCAAACGTCCAGCCGCTGCTCCCACAGCAAAGGCCCCAGCGGGGAAAAGTCATGCTGGTCCTCACTGCCTCCAGGAACCCCTTCAAATGCCCCACACCTTTTGGACCTCTCTGCTTTCTTGTGGACTCCATCCTCAAAACCACCGTTTTTCACTCTCGGCATCCAGCGCAGCAAAAAAAGCAAACGTCCAGCCGCTGCTTCCACAGCAAAGGCCCCAGCGGGGAAAAGTCATGCTGGTCCTCACTGCCTCCGGGAACCCCTTCAAATGCCCCACACCTTTTGGACCTCTCTGCTTTCCTGTGGACTCCATCCTCAAAACCACCGTTTTTCACTCTCGGCATCCACCGGAGCAAAAAACACAAACGTCCAGCCGCTGCTCCCACAGCAAAGGCCCCAGCGGGGAAAGGTCATGCTGGTCCTCACTGCCTCCGGGAACCCCTTCAAATGCCCCACACCTTTTGGACCTCTCTGCTTTCCTGTGGACTCCATCCTCAAAACCACCGTTTTTCACTCTCGGCATCCACCGGAGCAAAAAACACAAACGTCCAGCCGCTGCTCCCACAGCAAAGGCCCCAGCGGGGAAAAGTCATGCTGGTCCTCACTGCCTCCGGGAACCCCTTCAAATGCCCCACACCTTTTGGACCTCTCTGTTTTCCTGTAGAATCCATCCTCAAAACCACCGTTTTGCACTCTCGGCAGCCTCCGGAGCAAAAAACGCAAACGTCCAGCCGCTGCTCCCACAGCAAAGGTTCCAAGGCGGAAAAGTCATGCTGGTCCTCACTGCCTCCGGGAACCCCTTCAAATGCCCCACACCTTTTGGACCTCTCTGCTTTCATGTGGAATCCATCCTCAAAACCACCGTTTTTAACCCTCGGCAGCCTCTGGAGCAAAAAACGCAAACGTCCAGCCGCTGCTCCCACAGCAAAGGCCCCAGCGGGGAAAGGTCATGCTGGTCCTCACTGCCTCCGGGAACCTCTTCAAATGCCCCACACCTTTTGGACCTCTCTGCTTTCCTGTGGAATCCATAATCAAAACCACCGTTTAACCCTCCGTAGTCTCTGTAGCAAAAAACGCAAACGTCCAGCCACTGCTCCCACAGCAAAGGCCCCAGCGGGGAAAAGTCATGCTGGTCCTCACTGCCTCCGGGAACCCCTTCAAATGCCCCACACCTTTTGGACCTCTCTGCTTTCCTCTGGACTCCATCCTCAAAACCACCATTTTTGACTCTCGGCAGCCTCCGGAGCAAAAAACGCAAACGTCCAGCCGCTGCTCCCACAGCAAAGGCCCCAGCGGGGAAAAGTCATGCTGGTCCTCACTGCCTCCGGGAACCCCTTCAAATGCTCCACACCTTTTGGACCTCTCTGCTTTCCTGTGGACTCCATCCTCAAAACCACCGTTTTTCACTCTCGGCAGCCTCCGGAGCAAAAAACGCAAACGTCCAGCCGCTGCTCCCACAGCAAAGGCCCCAGCGGGGAAAAGTCATGCTGGTCCTCACTGCCTCCGGGAACCCCTTCAAATGCCCCACACCTTTTGGACCTCTCTGTTTTCCTGTGGACTCCATCCTCAAAACCACCATTTTTCACTCTCGGCAGCCTCCGGAGCAAAAAACGCAAACGTCCAGCCGCTGCTCCCACAGCAAAGGCCCCAGCGGGGAAAAGTCATGCTGGTCCTCACTGCCTCCAGGAACCCCTTCAAATGCCCCACACCTTTTGGACCTCTCTGCTTTCCTGTGGACTCCATCCTCAAAACCACCGTTTTTCACTCTCGGCATCCAGCGGAGCAAAAAAAGCAAACGTCCAGCCGCTGCTCCCACAGCAAAGGCCCCAGCGGGGAAAAGTCATGCTGGTCCTCACTGCCTCCGGGAACCCCTTCAAATGCCCCACACCTTTTGGACCTCTCTGCTTTCCTGTGGACTCCATCCTCAAAACCACCATTTTTCACTCTCGGCAGCCTCCGGAGCAAAAAACGCAAACGTTCAGCACTGCTCCCACAGCAAAGGCCCCAGCGGGGAAAAGTCATGCTGGTCCTCACTGCCTCCGGGAACCCCTTCAAATGCCCCACACCTTTTGGACCTCTCTGCTTTCCTGTGGACTCCATCCTCAAAACCACCGTTTTTCACTCTCGGCAGCCTCCGGAGCAAAAAACGCAAACGTCCAGCCGCTGCTCCCACAGCAAAGGCCCCAGCGGGGAAAAGTCATGCTGGTCCTCACTGCCTCCGGGAACCCCTTCAAATGCCCCACACCTTTTGGACCTCTCTGCTTTCCTGTGGACTCCATCCTCAAAACCACCGTTTTTCACTCTCGGCAGCCTCCGGAGCAAAAAACGCAAACGTCCAGCCGCTGCTCCCACAGCAAAGGCCCCAGCGGGGAAAAGTCATGCTGGTTCTCACTGCCTCCGGGAACCCCTTCAAATGCCCCACACCTTTTGGACCTCTCTGCTTTCCTGTGGACTCCATCCTCAAAACCACCGTTTTTCACTCTCGACAGCCTCCGGAGCAAAAAACGCAAACGTCCAGCCGCTGCTCCCACAGCAAAGGCCCCAGCGGGGAAAAGTCATGCTGGTCCTCACTGCCTCCAGGAACCCCTTCAAATGCCCCACACCTTTTGGACCTCTCTGCTTTCCTGTGGACTCCATCCTCAAAACCACCGTTTTTCACTCTCGGCATCCAGCGGAGCAAAAAAAGCAAACGTCCAGCCGCTGCTTCCACAGCAAAGGCCCCAGCGGGGAAAAGTCATGCTGGTCCTCACTGCCTCCGGGAACCCCTTCAAATGCCCCACACCTTTTGGACCTCTCTGCTTTCCTGTGGACTCCATCCTCAAAACCACCATTTTTCACTCTCGGCAGCCTCCGGAGCAAAAAACGCAAACGTCCAGCCGCTGCTCCCACAGCAAAGGCCCCAGCGGGGAAAAGTCATGCTGGTCCTCACTGCCTCCGGGAACCCCTTCAAATGCCCCACACCTTTTGGACCTCTCTGCTTTCCTGTGGACTCCATCCTCAAAACCACCGTTTTTCACTCTCGGCATCCAGCGGAGCAAAAAACGCAAACGTCCAGCCGCTGCTCCCACAGCAAAGGCCCCAGCGGGTAAAAGTCATGCTGGTCCTCACTGCCTCCGGGAACCCCTTCAAATGCCCCACACCTTTTGGACCTCTCTGCTTTCCTGTGGACTCCATCCTCAAAACCACCATTTTTCACTCTCGGCAGCCTCCGGAGCAAAAAACGCAAACGTCCAGCCGCTGCTCCCACAGCAAAGGCCCCAGCGGGGAAAAGTCATGCTGGTCCTCACTGCCTCCGGGAACCCCTTCAAATGCCCCACACCTTTTGGACCTCTCTGCTTTCCTGTGGACTCCATCCTCAAAACCACCGTTTTTCACTCTCGGCATCCACCGGAGCAAAAAACACAAACGTCCAGCCGCTGCTCCCACAGCAAAGGCCCCAGCGGGGAAAAGTCATGCTGGTCCTCACTGCCTCCGGGAACCCCTTCAAATGCCCCACACCTTTTGGACCTCTCTGCTTTCCTGTGGACTCCATCCTCAAAACCACCATTTTTCACTCTCGGCAGCCTCCGGAGCAAAAAACGCAAACGTCCAGCCGCTGCTCCCACAGCAAAGGCCCCAGCGGGGAAAAGTCATGCTGGTCCTCACTGCCTCCGGGAACCCCTTCAAATGCTCCACACCTTTTGGACCTCTCTGCTTTCCTGTGGACTCCATCCTCAAAACCACCGTTTTTCACTCTCGGCAGCCTCCGGAGCAAAAAACGCAAACGTCCAGCCGCTGCTCCCACAGCAAAGGCCCCAGCGGGGAAAAGTCATGCTGGTCCTCACTGCCTCCGGGAACCCCTTCAAATGCCCCACACCTTTTGGACCTCTCTGCTTTCCTGTGGACTCCATCCTCAAAACCACCGTTTTTCACTCTCGGCAGCCTCTGGAGCAAAAAACGCAAACGTCCAGCCGCTGCTCCCACAGCAAAGGCCCCAGCGGGAAAAAGTCATGCTGGTCCTCACTGCCTCCGGGAACCCCTTCAAATGCCCCACACCTTTTGGACCTCTCTGCTTTCCTGTGGACTCCATCCTCAAAACCACCATTTTTCACTCTCGGCAGCCTCCGGAGCAAAAAACGCAAACGTTCAGCACTGCTACCACAGCAAAGGCCCCAGCGGGGAAAAGTCATGCTGGTCCTCACTGCCTCCGGGAAGCCCTTCAAATGCCCCACACCTTTTGGACCTCTCTGCTTTCCTGTGGACTCCATCCTCAAAACCACCGTTTTTCACTCTCGGCAGCATCCGGAGCAAAAAACGCAAACGTCCAGCCGCTGCTCCCACAGCAAAGGCCCCAGCGGGGAAAAGTCATGCTGGTCCTCACTGCCTCCGGGAACCCCTTCAAATGCCCCACACCTTTTGGACCTCTCTGCTTTCCTGTGGACTCCATCCTCAAAACCACCGTTTTTCACTCTCGGCAGCCTCCGGAGCAAAAAACGCAAACGTCCAGCCGCTGCTCCCACAGCAAAGGCCCCAGCGGGGAAAAGTCATGCTGGTCCTCACTGCCTCCGGGAACCCCTTCAAATGCCCCACACCTTTTGGACCTCTCTGCTTTCCTGTGGACTCCATCCTCAAAACCACCGTTTTTCACTCTCGGCAGCCTCCGGAGCAAAAAACGCAAACGTCCAGCCGCTGCTCCCACAGCAAAGGCCCCAGCGGGGAAAAGTCATGCTGGTTCTCACTGCCTCCGGGAACCCCTTCAAATGCCCCACACCTTTTGGACCTCTCTGCTTTCCTGTGGACTCCATCCTCAAAACCACCGTTTTTCACTCTCGGCAGCCTCCGGAGCAAAAAAACGCAAACGTCCAGCCGCTGCTCCCACAGCAAAGGCCCCAGCGGGGAAAAGTCATGCTGGTCCTCACTGCCTCCAGGAACCCCTTCAAATGCCCCACACCTTTTGGACCTCTCTGCTTTCTTGTGGACTCCATCCTCAAAACCACCGTTTTTCACTCTCGGCATCCAGCGGAGCAAAAAAAGCAAACGTCCAGCCGCTGCTTCCACAGCAAAGGCCCCAGCGGGGAAAAGTCATGCTGGACCTCACTGCCTCCGGGAACCCCTTCAAATGCCCCACACCTTTTGGACCTCTCTGCTTTCCTGTGGACTCCATCCTCAAAACCACCGTTTTTCACTCTCGGCATCCACCGGAGCAAAAAACACAAACGTCCAGCCGCTGCTCCCACAGCAAAGGCCCCAGCGGGGAAAGGTCATGCTGGTCCTCACTGCCTCCGGGAACCCCTTCAAATGCCCCACACCTTTTGGACCTCTCTGCTTTCCTGTGGACTCCATCCTCAAAACCACCGTTTTTCACTCTCGGCATCCACCGGAGCAAAAAACACAAACGTCCAGCCGCTGCTCCCACAGCAAAGGCCCCAGCGGGGAAAAGTCATGCTGGTCCTCACTGCCTCCGGGAACCCCTTCAAATGCCCCACACCTTTTGGACCTCTCTGCTTTCCTGTGGACTCCATCCTCAAAACCACCATTTTTCACTCTCGGCAGCCTCCGGAGCAAAAAACGCAAACGTCCAGCCGCTGCTCCCACAGCAAAGGCCCCAGCGGGGAAAAGTCATGCTGGTCCTCACTGCCTCCGGGAACCCCTTCAAATGCCCCACACCTTTTGGACCTCTCTGCTTTCCTGTGGACTCCATCCTCAAAACCACCGTTTTTCACTCTCGGCATCCACCGGAGCAAAAAACACAAACGTCCAGCCGCTGCTCCCACAGCAAAGGCCCCAGCGGGGAAAAGTCATGCTGGTCCTCACTGCCTCCGGGAACCCCTTCAAATGCCCCACACCTTTTGGACCTCTCTGCTTTCCTGGGGACTCCATCCTCAAAACCACCGTTTTTCACTCTCGGCAGCCTCCGGAGCAAAAAACGCAAACGTCCAGCCGCTGCTCCCACAGCAAAGGCCCCTGCGGGGAAAAGTCATGCTGGTCCTCACTGCCTCCGGGAACCCCTTCAAATGCCCCACACCTTTTGGACCTCTCTGCTTTCCTGTGGACTCCATCCTCAAAACCACCATTTTTCACTCTCGGCAGCCTCCGGAGCAAAAAACGCAAACGTCCAGCCGCTGCTCCCACAGCAAAGGCCCCAGCGGGGAAAAGTCATGCTGGTCCTCACTGCCTCCGGGAACCCCTTCAAATGCCCCACACCTTTTGGACCTCTCTGCTTTCCTGTGGACTCCATCCTCAAAACCACCGTTTTTCACTCTCGGCAGCCTCTGGAGCAAAAAACGCAAACGTCCAGCCGCTGCTCCCACAGCAAAGGCCCCAGCGGGGAAAAGTCATGCTGGTCCTCACTGCCTCCGGGAACCCCTTCAAATGCCCCACACCTTTTGGACCTCTCTGTTTTCCTGTGGACTCCATCCTCAAAACCACCGTTTTTCACTCTCGGCAGCCTCCGGAGCAAAAAACGCAAACGTCCAGCCGCTGCTCCCACAGCAAAGGCCCCAGCGGGGAAAAGTCATGCTGGTTCTCACTGCCTCCGGGAACCCCTTCAAATGCCCCACACCTTTTGGACCTCTCTGCTTTCCTGTGGACTCCATCCTCAAAACCACCGTTTTTCACTCTCGGCAGCCTCCGGAGCAAAAAACGCAAACGTCCAGCCGCTGCTCCCACAGCAAAGGCCCCAGCGGGGAAAAGTCATGCTGGTCCTCACTGCCTCCAGGAACCCCTTCAAATGCCCCACACCTTTTGGACCTCTCTGCTTTCCTGTGGACTCCATCCTCAAAACCACCGTTTTTCACTCTCGGCATCCAGCGGAGCAAAAAAAGCAAACGTCCAGCCGCTGCTTCCACAGCAAAGGCCCCAGCGGGGAAAAGTCATGCTGGTCCTCACTGCCTCCGGGAACCCCTTCAAATGCCCCACACCTTTTGGACCTCTCTGCTTTCCTGTGGACTCCATCCTCAAAACCACCATTTTTCACTCTCGGCAGCCTCCGGAGCAAAAAACGCAAACGTTCAGCACTGCTCCCACAGCAAAGGCCCCAGCGGGGAAAAGTCATGCTGGTCCTCACTGCCTCCGGGAACCCCTTCAAATGCCCCACACCTTTTGGACCTCTCTGCTTTCCTGTGGACTCCATCCTCAAAACCACCGTTTTTCACTCTCGGCAGCCTCCGGAGCAAAAAACGCAAACGTCCAGCCGCTGCTCCCACAGCAAAGGCCCCAGCGGGGAAAAGTCATGCTGGTCCTCACTGCCTCCGGGAACCCCTTCAAATGCCCCACACCTTTTGGACCTCTCTGCTTTCCTGTGGACTCCATCCTCAAAACCACCGTTTTTCACTCTCGGCAGCCTCCGGAGCAAAAAACGCAAACGTCCAGCCGCTGCTCCCACAGCAAAGGCCCCAGCGGGGAAAAGTCATGCTGGTTCTCACTGCCTCCGGGAACCCCTTCAAATGCCCCACACCTTTTGGACCTCTCTGCTTTCCTGTGGACTCCATCCTCAAAACCACCGTTTTTCACTCTCGGCATCCAGCGGAGCAAAAAAAGCAAACGTCCAGCCGCTGCTTCCACAGCAAAGGCCCCAGCGGGGAAAAGTCATGCTGGTCCTCACTGCCTCCGGGAACCCCTTCAAATGCCCCACACCTTTTGGACCTCTCTGCTTTCCTGTGGACTCCATCCTCAAAACCACCATTTTTCACTCTCGGCAGCCTCCGGAGCAAAAAACGCAAACGTCCAGCCGCTGCTCCCACAGCAAAGGCCCCAGCGGGGAAAAGTCATGCTGGTCCTCACTGCCTCCGGGAACCCCTTCAAATGCCCCACACCTTTTGGACCTCTCTGCTTTCCTGTGGACTCCATCCTCAAAACCACCGTTTTTCACTCTCGGCATCCAGCGGAGCAAAAAACGCAAACGTCCAGCCGCTGCTCCCACAGCAAAGGCCCCAGCGGGGAAAAGTCATGCTGGTCCTCACTGCCTCCGGGAACCCCTTCAAATGCCCCACACCTTTTGGACCTCTCTGCTTTCCTGTGGACTCCATCCTCAAAACCACCATTTTTCACTCTCGGCAGCCTCCGGAGCAAAAAACGCAAACGTCCAGCCGCTGCTCCCACAGCAAAGGCCCCAGCGGGGAAAAGTCATGCTGGTCCTCACTGCCTCCGGGAACCCCTTCAAATGCCCCACACCTTTTGGACCTCTCTGCTTTCCTGTGGACTCCATCCTCAAAACCACCGTTTTTCACTCTCGGCATCCACCGGAGCAAAAAACACAAACGTCCAGCCGCTGCTCCCACAGCAAAGGCCCCAGCGGGGAAAAGTCATGCTGGTCCTCACTGCCTCCGGGAACCCCTTCAAATGCCCCACACCTTTTGGACCTCTCTGCTTTCCTGTGGACTCCATCCTCAAAACCACCGTTTTTCACTCTCGGCAGCCTCCGGAGCAAAAAACGCAAACGTCCAGCCGCTGCTCCCACAGCAAAGGCCCCAGCGGGGAAAAGTCATGCTGGTCCTCACTGCCTCCGGGAACCCCTTCAAATGCTCCACACCTTTTGGACCTCTCTGCTTTCCTGTGGACTCCATCATCAAAACCACCATTTTTCACTCTCGGCAGCCTCCGGAGCAAAAAACGCAAACGTCCAGCCGCTGCTCCCACAGCAAAGGCCCCAGCGGGGAAAAGTCATGCTGGTCCTCACTGCCTCCGGGAACCCCTTCAAATGCCCCACACCTTTTGGACCTCTCTGCTTTCCTGTGGACTCCATCCTCAAAACCACCGTTTTTCACTCTCGGCAGCCTCTGGAGCAAAAAACGCAAACGTCCAGCCGCTGCTCCCACAGCAAAGGCCCCAGCGGGGAAAAGTCATGCTGGTCCTCACTGCCTCCGGGAACCCCTTCAAATGCCCCACACCTTTTGGACCTCTCTGCTTTCCTGTGGACTCCATCCTCAAAACCACCGTTTTTCACTCTCGGCATCCAGCGGAGCAAAAAAAGCAAACGTCCAGCCGCTGCTTCCACAGCAAAGGCCCCAGCGGGGAAAAGTCATGCTGGTCCTCACTGCCTCCGGGAACCCCTTCAAATGCCCCACACCTTTTGGACCTCTCTGCTTTCCTGTGGACTCCATCCTCAAAACCACCGTTTTTCACTCTCGGCATCCAGCGGAGCAAAAAACACAAACGTCCAGCCGCTGCTCCCACAGCAAAGGCCCCAGCGGGGAAAAGTCATGCTGGTCCTCACTGCCTCCGGGAACCCCTTCAAATGCCCCACACCTTTTGGACCTCTCTGCTTTCCTGTGGACTCCATCCTCAAAACCACCATTTTTCACTCTCGGCAGCCTCCGGAGCAAAAAACGCAAACGTCCAGCCGCTGCTCCCACAGCAAAGGCCCCAGCGGGGAAAAGTCATGCTGGTCCTCACTGCCTCCGGGAACCCCTTCAAATGCCCCACACCTTTTGGACCTCTCTGCTTTCCTGTGGACTCCATCCTCAAAACCACCGTTTTTCACTCTCGGCAGCCTCCGGAGCAAAAAACGCAAACGTCCAGCCGCTGCTCCCACAGCAAAGGCCCCAGCGGGGAAAAGTCATGCTGGTCCTCACTGCCTCCGGGAACCCCTTCAAATGCCCCACACCTTTTGGACCTCTCTGCTTTCCTGTGGACTCCATCCTCAAAACCACCATTTTTCACTCTCGGCAGCCTCCGGAGCAAAAAACGCAAACGTCCAGCCGCTGCTCCCACAGCAAAGGCCCCAGCGGGGAAAAGTCATGCTGGTCCTCACTGCCTCCGGGAACCCCTTCAAATGCCCCACACCTTTTGGACCTCTCTGCTTTCCTGTGGACTCCATCCTCAAAACCACCATTTTTGACTCTCGGCAGCCTCCGGAGCAAAAAACGCAAACGTCCAGCCGCTGCTCCCACAGCAAAGGCCCCAGCGGGGAAAAGTCATGCTGGTCCTCACTGCCTCCGGGAACCCCTTCAAATGCCCCACACCTTTTGGACCTCTCTGCTTTCCTGTGGACTCCATCCTCAAAACCACCGTTTTTCACTCTCGGCAGCCTCTGGAGCAAAAAACGCAAACGTCCAGCCGCTGCTCCCACAGCAAAGGCCCCAGCGGGGAAAAGTCATGCTGGTCCTCACTGCCTCCAGGAACCCCTTCAAATGCCCCACACCTTTTGGACCTCTCTGCTTTCCTGTGGACTCCATCCTCAAAACCACCGTTTTTCACTCTCGGCATCCAGCGGAGCAAAAAAAGCAAACGTCCAGCCGCTGCTCCCACAGCAAAGGCCCCAGCGGGGAAAAGTCATGCTGGTCCTCACTGCCTCCGGGAACCCCTTCAAATGCCCCACACCTTTTGGACCTCTCTGCTTTCCTGTGGACTCCATCCTCAAAACCACCGTTTTTCACTCTCGGCAGCCTCCGGAGCAAAAAACGCAAACGTCCAGCCGCTGCTCCCACAGCAAAGGCCCCAGCGGGGAAAAGTCATGCTGGTCCTCACTGCCTCCGGGAACCCCTTCAAATGCCCCACACCTTTTGGACCTCTCTGCTTTCCTGTGGACTCCATCCTCAAAACCACCGTTTTTCACTCTCGGCAGCCTCCGGAGCAAAAAACGCAAACGTCCAGCCGCTGCTCCCACAGCAAAGGCCCCAGCGGGGAAAAGTCATGCTGGTCCTCACTGCCTCCGGGAACCCCTTCAAATGCCCCACACCTTTTGGACCTCTCTGCTTTCCTGTGGACTCCATCCTCAAAACCACCGTTTTTCACTCTCGGCATCCACCGGAGCAAAAAACACAAACGTCCAGCCGCTGCTCCCACAGCAAAGGCCCCAGCGGGGAAAAGTCATGCTGGTCCTCACTGCCTCCGGGAACCCCTTCAAATGCCCCACACCTTTTGGACCTCTCTGCTTTCCTGTGGACTCCATCCTCAAAACCACCATTTTTCACTCTCTGCAGCCTCCGGAGCAAAAAACGCAAACGTCCAGCCGCTGCTCCCACAGCAAAGGCCCCAGCGGGGAAAAGTCATGCTGGTCCTCACTGCCTCCGGGAACCCCTTCAAATGCCCCACACCTTTTGGACCTCTCTGCTTTCCTGTGGACTCCATCCTCAAAACCACCATTTTTCACTCTCGGCAGCCTCCGGAGCAAAAAACGCAAACGTCCAGCCGCTGCTCCCACAGCAAAGGCCCCAGCGGGGAAAAGTCATGCTGGTCCTCACTGCCTCCGGGAACCCCTTCAAATGCCCCACACCTTTTGGACCTCTCTGCTTTCCTGTGGACTCCATCCTCAAAACCACCGTTTTTCACTCTCGGCATCCACCGGAGCAAAAAACACAAACGTCCAGCCGCTGCTCCCACAGCAAAGGCCCCAGCGGGGAAAAGTCATGCTGGTCCTCACTGCCTCCGGGAACCCCTTCAAATGCCCCACACCTTTTGGACCTCTCTGCTTTCCTGTGGACTCCATCCTCAAAACCACCGTTTTTCACTCTCGGCAGCCTCCGGAGCAAAAAACGCAAACGTCCAGCCGCTGCTCCCACAGCAAAGGCCCCAGCGGGGAAAAGTCATGCTGGTCCTCACTGCCTCCGGGAACCCCTTCAAATGCTCCACACCTTTTGGACCTCTCTGCTTTCCTGTGGACTCCATCCTCAAAACCACCATTTTTCACTCTCGGCAGCCTCCGGAGCAAAAAACGCAAACGTCCAGCCGCTGCTCCCACAGCAAAGGCCCCAGCGGGGAAAAGTCATGCTGGTCCTCACTGCCTCCGGGAACCCCTTCAAATGCCCCACACCTTTTGGACCTCTCTGCTTTCCTGTGGACTCCATCCTCAAAACCACCGTTTTTCACTCTCGGCAGCCTCTGGAGCAAAAAACGCAAACGTCCAGCCGCTGCTCCCACAGCAAAGGCCCCAGCGGGGAAAAGTCATGCTGGTCCTCACTGCCTCCAGGAACCCCTTCAAATGCCCCACACCTTTTGGACCTCTCTGCTTTCCTGTGGACTCCATCCTCAAAACCACCGTTTTTCACTCTCGGCATCCAGCGGAGCAAAAAAAGCAAACGTCCAGCCGCTGCTTCCACAGCAAAGGCCCCAGCGGGGAAAAGTCATGCTGGTCCTCACTGCCTCCGGGAACCCCTTCAAATGCCCCACACCTTTTGGACCTCTCTGCTTTCCTGTGGACTCCATCCTCAAAACCACCATTTTTCACTCTCGGCAGCCTCCGGAGCAAAAAACGCAAACGTTCAGCACTGCTCCCACAGCAAAGGCCCCAGCGGGGAAAAGTCATGCTGGTCCTCACTGCCTCCGGGAACCCCTTCAAATGCCCCACACCTTTTGGACCTCTCTGCTTTCCTGTGGACTCCATCCTCAAAACCACCGTTTTTCACTCTCGGCAGCCTCCGGAGCAAAAAACGCAAACGTCCAGCCGCTGCTCCCACAGCAAAGGCCCCAGCGGGGAAAAGTCATGCTGGTCCTCACTGCCTCCGGGAACCCCTTCAAATGCCCCACACCTTTTGGACCTCTCTGCTTTCCTGTGGACTCCATCCTCAAAACCACCGTTTTTCACTCTCGGCATCCACCGGAGCAAAAACCACAAACGTCCAGCCGCTGCTTCCACAGCAAAGGCCCCAGCGGGGAAAAGTCATGCTGGTCCTCACTGCCTCCGGGAACCCCTTCAAATGCCCCACACCTTTTGGACCTCTCTGCTTTCCTGTGGACTCCATCCTCAAAACCACCGTTTTTCACTCTCGGCATCCAGCGGAGCAAAAAACGCAAACGTCCAGCCGCTGCTCCCACAGCAAAGGCCCCAGCGGGGAAAAGTCATGCTGGTCCTCACTGCCTCCGGGAACCCCTTCAAATGCCCCACACCTTTTGGACCTCTCTGCTTTCCTGTGGACTCCATCCTCAAAACCACCATTTTTGACTCTCGGCAGCCTCCGGAGCAAAAAACGCAAACGTCCAGCCGCTGCTCCCACAGCAAAGGCCCCAGCGGGGAAAAGTCATGCTGGTCCTCACTGCCTCCGGGAACCCCTTCAAATGCCCCACACCTTTTGGACCTCTCTGCTTTCCTGTGGACTCCATCCTCAAAACCACCGTTTTTCACTCTCGGCATCCAGCGGAGCAAAAAAAGCAAACGTCCAGCCGCTGCTTCCACAGCAAAGGCCCCAGCGGGGAAAAGTCATGCTGGTCCTCACTGCCTCCGGGAACCCCTTCAAATGCCCCACACCTTTTGGACCTCTCTGCTTTCCTGTGGACTCCATCCTCAAAACCACCATTTTTCACTCTCGGCAGCCTCCGGAGCAAAAAACGCAAACGTTCAGCACTGCTCCCACAGCAAAGGCCCCAGCGGGGAAAAGTCATGCTGGTCCTCACTGCCTCCGGGAACCCCTTCAAATACCACACCTTTTGGACCTCTCTGCTTTCCTGTGGACTCCATCCTCAAAACCACCGTTTTTCACTCTCGGCAGCCTCCGGAGCAAAAAACGCAAACGTCCAGCCGCTGCTCCCACAGCAAAGGCCCCAGCGGGGAAAAGTCATGCTGGTCCTCACTGCCTCCGGGAACCCCTTCAAATGCCCCACACCTTTTGGACCTCTCTGCTTTCCTGGGGACTCCATCCTCAAAACCACCATTTTTCACTCTCGGCAGCCTCCGGAGCAAAAAACGCAAACGTCCAGCCGCTGCTCCCACAGCAAAGGCCCCAGCGGGGAAAAGTCATGCTGGTCCTCACTGCCTCCGGGAACCCCTTCAAATGCCCCACACCTTTTGGACCTCTCTGCTTTCCTGTGGACTCCATCCTCAAAACCACCGTTTTTCACTCTCGGCAGCCTCCGGAGCAAAAAACGCAAACGTCCAGCCGCTGCTCCCACAGCAAAGGCCCCAGCGGGGAAAAGTCATGCTGGTCCTCACTGCCTCCGGGAACCCCTTCAAATGCCCCACACCTTTTGGACCTCTCTGCTTTCCTGTGGACTCCATCCTCAAAACCACCGTTTTTCACTCTCGGCATCCAGCGGATCAAAAAACGCAAACGTCCAGCGGCTGCTCCCACAGCAAAGGCCCCAGCGGGGAAAAGTCATGCTGGTCCTCACTGCCTCCGGGAACCCCTTCAAATGCCCCACACCTTTTGGACCTCTCTGCTTTCCTGTGGACTCCATCCTCAAAACCACCGTTTTTTCACTCTCGGCAGCCTCCGGAGCAAAAAACGCAAACGTCCAGCCGCTGCTCCCACAGCAAAGGCCCCAGCGGGGAAAAGTCATGCTGGTCCTCACTTCCTCCTGGAACCCCTTCAAATGCCCCACACCTTTTGGATCTCTCTGCTTTCCTGTGGACTCCATCCTCAAAACCACCGTTTTTTACTCTCGGCAGCCTCCGGAGCAAAAAACGCAAACGTCCAGCCACTGCTCCCACAGCAAATGTTCCAGGGGGGAAAAGTCATGGTGGTCCTCACTGCATCCGGGAACACCTTCATATGCCCCACACTTTGTGGACCTCACTGTTTTCCTGTGGACTCCATCCTCAAAACCACCGTTTTTTACTCTCTGCAGCCTCCAGACCAAAAAATGCAAACATCCAGCCGCTGCTCCCACAGTAAAGGTTTCAGGGGGGAACAGTCATGCTGGTCCTCACTGCCTCCGGGAACCCCTTCAAATGCCCCACACCTTTTGGACCTCTCTGCTTTCCTGTGGACTCCATCCTCAAAACCACCGTTTTTCACTCTCGGCAGCCTCCGGAGCAAAAAACGCAAACGTCCAGCCGCTGCTCCCACAGCAAAGGCCCCAGCGGGGAAAAGTCATGCTGGTCCTCACTGCCTCCGGGAACCCCTTCAAATGCCCCACACCTTTTGGACCTCTCTGCTTTCCTGTGGACTCCATCCTCAAAACCACCGTTTTTCACTCTCGGCAGCCTCCGGAGCAAAAAACGCAAACGTCCAGCCGCTGCTCCCACAGCAAAGGCCCCAGCGGGGAAAAGTCATGCTGGTCCTCACTGCCTCCGGGAACCCCTTCAAATGCTCCACACCTTTTGGACCTCTCTGCTTTCCTGTGGACTCCATCCTCAAAACCACCATTTTTGACTCTCGGCAGCCTCCGGAGCAAAAAACGGAAACGTCCAGCCGCTGCTCCCACAGCAAAGGCCCCAGCGGGGAAAAGTCATGCTGGTCCTCACTGCCTCCGGGAACCCCTTCAAATGCCCCACACCTTTTGGACCTCTCTGCTTTCCTGTGGACTCCATCCTCAAAACCACCGTTTTTCACTCTCGGCAGCCTCCGGAGCAAAAAACGCAAACGTCCAGCCGCTGCTCCCACAGCAAAGGCCCCAGCGGGGAAAAGTCATGCTGGTCCTCACTGCCTCCGGGAACCCCTTCAAATGCCCCACACCTTTTGGACCTCTCTGCTTTCCTGTGGACTCCATCCTCAAAACCACCATTTTTCACTCTCGGCAGCCTCCGGAGCAAAAAACGCAAACGTCCAGCCGCTGCTCCCACAGCAAAGGCCCCATTGGGGAAAATTCATGCTGGTCCTCACTGCCTCCAGGAACCCCTTCAAATGCCCCACACCTTTTGGACCTCTCTGCTTTCCTGTGGACTCCATCCTCAAAACCACCGTTTTTCACTCTCGGCAGCCTCCGGAGCAAAAAACGCAAACGTCCAGCCGCTGCTCCCACAGCAAAGGCCCCAGCGGGGAAAAGTCATGCTGGTCCTCACTGCCTCCGGGAACCCCTTCAAATGCCCCACACCTTTTGGACCTCTCTGCTTTCCTGTGGACTCCATCCTCAAAACCACCGTTTTTCACTCTCGGCAGCCTCTGGAGCAAAAAACGCAAACGTCCAGCCGCTGCTCCCACAGCAAAGGCCCCAGCGGGGAAAAGTCATGCTGGTCCTCACTGCCTCCGGGAACCCCTTCAAATGCCCCACACCTTTTGGACCTCTCTGCTTTCCTGTGGACTCCATCCTCAAAACCACCATTTTTCACTCTCGGCAGCCTCCGGAGCAAAAAACGCAAACGTCCAGCCGCTGCTCCCACAGCAAAGGCCCCAGCGGGGAAAAGTCATGCTGGTCCTCACTGCCTCCGGGAACCCCTTCAAATGCCCCACACCTTTTGGACCTCTCTGCTTTCCTGTGGACTCCATCCTCAAAACCACCGTTTTGCACTCTCGGCATCCAGCGGAGCAAAAAAAGCAAACGTCCAGCCGCTGCTTCCACAGCAAAGGCCCCAGCGGGGAAAAGTCATGCTGGTCCTCACTGCCTCCGGGAACCCCTTCAAATGCCCCACACCTTTTGGACCTCTCTGCTTTCCTGTGGACTCCATCCTCAAAACCACCATTTTTCACTCTCGGCAGCCTCCGGAGCAAAAAACGCAAACGTCAGGCCGCTGCTCCCACAGCAAAGGCCCCAGCGGGGAAAAGTCATGCTGGTCCTCACTGCCTCCGGGAACCCCTTCAAATGCCCCACACCTTTTGGACCTCTCTGCTTTCCTGTGGACTCCATCCTCAAAATCACCGTTTTTCACTCTCGGCATCCAGCGGAGCAAAAAACGCAAACGTCCAGCCGCTGCTCCCACAGCAAAGGCCCCAGCGGGGAAAAGTCATGCTGGTCCTCACTGCCTCCGGGAACCCCTTCAAATGCCCCACACCTTTTGGACCTCTCTGCTTTCCTGTGGACTCCATCCTCAAAACCACCATTTTTCACTCTCGGCAGCCTCCGGAGCAAAAAACGCAAACGTTCAGCACTGCTCCCACAGCAAAGGCCCCAGCGGGGAAAAGTCATGCTGGTCCTCACTGCCTCCGGGAACCCCTTCAAATGCCCCACACCTTTTGGACCTCTCTGCTTTCCTGTGGACTCCATCCTCAAAACCACCGTTTTTCACTCTCGGCAGCCTCCGGAGCAAAAAACGCAAACGTTCAGCACTGCTCCCACAGCAAAGGCCCCTGCGGGGAAAAGTCATGCTGGTCCTCACTGCCTCCGGGAACCCCTTCAAATGCACCACACCTTTTGGACCTCTCTGCTTTCCTGTGGACTCCATCCTCAAAACCACCGTTTTTCACTCTCGGCAGCCTCCGGAGCAAAAAACGCAAACGTCCAGCCGCTGCTCCCACAGCAAAGGCCCCAGCGGGGAAAAGTCATGCTGGTCCTCACTGCCTCCGGGAAGCCCTTCAAATGCCCCACACCTTTTGGACCTCTCTGCTTTCCTGTGGACTCCATCCTCAAAACCACCGTTTTTCACTCTCGGCAGCCTCCGGAGCAAAAAACGCAAACGTCCAGCCGCTGCTCCCACAGCAAAGGCCCCAGCGGGGAAAAGTCATGCTGGTCCTCACTGCCTCCGGGAACCCCTTCAAATGCACCACACCTTTTGGACCTCTCTGCTTTCCTGTGGACTCCATCCTCAAAACCACCGTTTTTCACTCTCGGCATCCAGCGGAGCAAAAAAAGCAAACGTCCAGCCGCTGCTTCCACAGCAAAGGCCCCAGCGGGGAAAAGTCATGCTGGTCCTCACTGCCTCCGGGAACCCCTTCAAATGCCCCACACCTTTTGGACCTCTCTGCTTTCCTGTGGACTCCATCCTCAAAACCACCGTTTTTCACTCTCGGCATCCAGCGGAGCAAAAAAAGCAAACGTCCAGCCGCTGCTTCCACAGCAAAGGCCCCAGCGGGGAAAAGTCATGCTGGTCCTCACTGCCTCCGGGAACCCCTTCAAATGCACCACACCTTTTGGACCTCTCTGCTTTCCTGGGGACTCCATCCTCAAAACCACCATTTTTCACTCTCGGCAGCCTCCGGAGCAAAAAACGCAAACGTCCAGCCGCTGCTCCCACAGCAAAGGCCCCAGCGGGGAAAAGTCATGCTGGTCCTCACTGCCTCCGGGAACCCCTTCAAATGCCCCACACCTTTTGGACCTCTCTGCTTTCCTGTGGACTCCATCCTCAAAACCACCATTTTTCACTCTCGGCAGCCTCCGGAGCAAAAAACGCAAACGTCCAGCCGCTGCTCCCACAGCAAAGGCCCCAGCGGGGAAAAGTCATGCTGGTCCTCACTGCCTCCGGGAACCCCTTCAAATGCCCCACACCTTTTGGACCTCTCTGCTTTCCTGTGGACTCCATCCTCAAAACCACCGTTTTTCACTCTCGGCAGCCTCTGGAGCAAAGAACGCAAACGTCCAGCCGCTGCTCCCACAGCAAAGGCCCCAGCGGGGAAAAGTCATGCTGGTCCTCACTGCCTCCGGGAACCCCTTCAAATGCCCCACACCTTTTGGACCTCTCTGCTTTCCTGTGGACTCCATCCTCAAAACCACCATTTTTCACTCTCGGCAGCCTCCGGAGCAAAAAACGCAAACGTTCAGCACTGCTCCCACAGCAAAGGCCCCAGCGGGGAAAAGTCATGCTGGTCCTCACTGCCTCCGGGAACCCCTTCAAATGCCCCACACCTTTTGGACCTCTCTGCTTTCCTGTGGACTCCATCCTCAAAACCACCGTTTTTGACTCTCGGCAGCCTCCGGAGCAAAAAACGCAAACGTCCAGCCGCTGCTCCCACAGCAAAGGCCCCAGCGGGGAAAAGTCATGCTGGTCCTCACTGCCTCCGGGAACCCCTTCAAATGCCCCACACCTTTTGGACCTCTCTGCTTTCCTGTGGACTCCATCCTCAAAACCACCGTTTTTCACTCTCGGCAGCCTCCGGAGCAAAAAACGCAAACGTCCAGCCGCTGCTCCCACAGCAAAGGCCCCAGCGGGGAAAAGTCATGCTGGTCCTCACTGCCTCCGGGAACCCCTTCAAATGCCCCACACCTTTTGGACCTCTCTGCTTTCCTGTGGACTCCATCCTCAAAACCACCGTTTTTCACTCTCGGCAGCCTCTGGAGCAAAAAACGCAAACGTCCAGCCGCTGCTCCCACAGCAAAGGCCCCAGCGGGGAAAAGTCATGCTGGTCCTCACTGCCTCCGGGAACCCCTTCAAATGCCCCACACCTTTTGGACCTCTCTGCTTTCCTGTGGACTCCATCCTCAAAACCACCGTTTTTCACTCTCGGCAGCCTCCGGAGCAAAAAATGCAAACGTTCAGCACTGCTCCCACAGCAAAGGCCCCTGCGGGGAAAAGTCATGCTGGTCCTCACTGCCTCCGGGAACCCCTTCAAATGCCCCACACCTTTTGGACCTCTCTGCTTTCCTGTGGACTCCATCCTCAAAACCACCGTTTTTCACTCTCGGCAGCCTCTGGAGCAAAAAACGCAAACGTCCAGCCGCTGCTCCCACAGCAAAGGCCCCAGCGGGGAAAAGTCATGCTGGTCCTCACTGCCTCCGGGAACCCCTTCAAATGCCCCACACCTTTTGGACCTCTCTGCTTTCCTGTGGACTCCATCCTCAAAACCACCGTTTTTGACTCTCGGCAGCCTCCGGAGCAAAAAACGCAAACGTCCAGCCGCTGCTCCCACAGCAAAGGCCCCAGCGGGGAAAAGTCATGCTGGTCCTCACTGCCTCCGGGAACCCCTTCAAATGCCCCACACCTTTTGGACCTCTCTGCTTTCCTGTGGACTCCATCCTCAAAACCACCGTTTTTCACTCTCGGCAGCCTCTGGAGCAAAAAACGCAAACGTCCAGCCGCTGCTCCCACAGCAAAGGCCCCAGCGGGGAAAAGTCATGCTGGTCCTCACTGCCTCCGGGAACCCCTTCAAATGCCCCACACCTTTTGGACCTCTCTGCTTTCCTGTGGACTCCATCCTCAAAACCACCGTTTTTCACTCTCGGCATCCAGCGGAGCAAAAAAAGCAAACGTCCAGCCGCTGCTTCCACAGCAAAGGCCCCAGCGGGGAAAAGTCATGCTGGTCCTCACTGCCTCCGGGAACCCCTTCAAATGCCCCACACCTTTTGGACCTCTCTGCTTTCCTGTGGACTCCATCCTCAAAACCACCATTTTTCACTCTCGGCAGCCTCCGGAGCAAAAAACGCAAACGTTCAGCACTGCTCCCACAGCAAAGGCCCCAGCGGGTAAAAGTCATGCTGGTCCTCACTGCCTCCGGGAACCCCTTCAAATGCCCCACACCTTTTGGACCTCTCTGCTTTCCTGTGGACTCCATCCTCAAAACCACCGTTTTTCACTCTCGGCAGCCTCCGGAGCAAAAAACGCAAACGTCCAGCCGCTGCTCCCACAGCAAAGGCCCCAGCGGGGAAAAGTCATGCTGGTCCTCACTGCCTCCGGGAACCCCTTCAAATGCCCCACACCTTTTGGACCTCTCTGCTTTCCTGTGGACTCCATCCTCAAAACCACCGTTTTTCACTCTCGGCAGCCTCCGGAGCAAAAAACGCAAACGTTCAGCACTGCTCCCACAGCAAAGGCCCCTGCGGGGAAAAGTCATGCTGGTCCTCACTGCCTCCGGGAACCCCTTCAAATGCCCCACACCTTTTGGACCTCTCTGCTTTCCTGTGGAATCCATCCTCAAAACCACCGTTTTTCACTCTCGGCAGCCTCTGGAGCAAAAAACGCAAACGTCCAGCCGCTGCTCCCACAGCAAAGGCCCCAGCGGGGAAAAGTCATGCTGGTCCTCACTGCCTCCGGGAACCCCTTCAAATGCCCCACACCTTTTGGACCTCTCTGCTTTCCTGTGGACTCCATCCTCAAAACCACCGTTTTTCACTCTCGGCAGCCTCCGGAGCAAAAAACGCAAACGTCCAGCCGCTGCTCCCACAGCAAAGGCCCCAGCGGGGAAAAGTCATGCTGGTCCTCACTGCCTCCGGGAACCCCTTCAAATGCCCCACACCTTTTGGACCTCTCTGCTTTCCTGTGGACTCCATCCTCAAAACCACCGTTTTTGACTCTCGGCAGCCTCCGGAGCAAAAAACGCAAACGTCCAGCCGCTGCTCCCACAGCAAAGGCCCCAGCGGGGAAAAGTCATGCTGGTCCTCACTGCCTCCGGGAACCCCTTCAAATGCCCCACACCTTTTGGACCTCTCTGCTTTCCTGTGGACTCCATCCTCAAAACCACCGTTTTTCACTCTCGGCAGCCTCTGGAGCAAAAAACGCAAACGTCCAGCCGCTGCTCCCACAGCAAAGGCCCCAGCGGGGAAAAGTCATGCTGGTCCTCACTGCCTCCGGGAACCCCTTCAAATGCCCCACACCTTTTGGACCTCTCTGCTTTCCTGTGGACTCCATCCTCAAAACCACCGTTTTTCACTCTCGGCAGCCTCCGGAGCAAAAAACGCAAACGTCCAGCCGCTGCTCCCACAGCAAAGGCCCCAGCGGGGAAAAGTCATGCTGGTCCTCACTGCCTCCGGGAACCCCTTCAAATGCCCCACACCTTTTGGACCTCTCTGCTTTCCTGTGGACTCCATCCTCAAAACCACCATTTTTCACTCTCGGCAGCCTCCGGAGCAAAAAACGCAAACGTCCAGCCGCTGCTCCCACAGCAAAGGCCCCAGCGGGGAAAAGTCATGCTGGTCCTCACTGCCTCCGGGAACCCCTTCAAATGCCCCACACCTTTTGGACCTCTCTGCTTTCCTGTGGACTCCATCCTCAAAACCACCGTTTTTCACTCTCGGCAGCCTCCGGAGCAAAAAACGCAAACGTCCAGCCGCTGCTCCCACAGCAAAGGCCCCAGCGGGGAAAAGTCATGCTGGTCCTCACTGCCTCCAGGAACCCCTTCAAATGCCCCACACCTTTTGGACCTCTCTGCTTTCCTGTGGACTCCATCCTCAAAACCACCATTTTTCACTCTCGGCAGCCTCCGGAGCAAAAAACGCAAACGTCCAGCCGCTGCTCCCACAGCAAAGGCCCCAGCGGGGAAAAGTCATGCTGGTCCTCACTGCCTCCGGGAACCCCTTCAAATGCCCCACACCTTTTGGACCTCTCTGCTTTCCTGTGGACTCCATCCTCAAAACCACCATTTTTCACTCTCGGCAGCCTCCGGAGCAAAAAACGCAAACGTCCAGCCGCTGCTCCCACAGCAAAGGCCCCAGCGGGGAAAAGTCATGCTGGTCCTCACTGCCTCCGGGAACCCCTTCAAATGCCCCACACCTTTTGGACCTCTCTGCTTTCCTGTGGACTCCATCCTCAAAACCACCGTTTTTCACTCTCGGCATCCACCGGAGCAAAAAACACAAACGTCCAGCCGCTGCTCCCACAGCAAAGGCCCCAGCGGGGAAAAGTCATGCTGGTCCTCACTGCCTCCGGGAACCCCTTCAAATGCCCCACACCTTTTGGACCTCTCTGCTTTCCTGTGGACTCCATCCTCAAAACCACCATTTTTCACTCTCGGCAGCCTCCGGAGCAAAAAACGCAAACGTCCAGCCGCTGCTCCCACAGCAAAGGCCCCAGCGGGGAAAAGTCATGCTGGTCCTCACTGCCTCCGGGAACCCCTTCAAATGCCCCACACCTTTTGGACCTCTCTGCTTTCCTGTGGACTCCATCCTCAAAAGCACCATTTTTGACTCTCGGCAGCCTCCGGAGCAAAAAACGCAAACGTCCAGCCGCTGCTCCCACAGCAAAGGCCCCAGCGGGGAAAAGTCATGCTGGTCCTCACTGCCTCCGGGAACCCCTTCAAATGCTCCACACCTTTTGGACCTCTCTGCTTTCCTGTGGACTCCATCCTCAAAACCACCGTTTTTCACTCTCGGCAGCCTCCGGAGCAAAAAACGCAAACGTCCAGCCGCTGCTCCCACAGCAAAGGCCCCAGCGGGGAAAAGTCATGCTGGTCCTCACTGCCTCCGGGAACCCCTTCAAATGCCCCACACCTTTTGGACCTCTCTGCTTTCCTGTGGACTCCATCCTCAAAACCACCGTTTTTCATCCTCGGCAGCCTCCGGAGCAAAAAACGCAAACGTCCAGCCGCTGCTCCCACAGCAAAGGCCCCAGCGGGGAAAAGTCATGCTGGTCCTCACTGCCTCCGGGAACCCCTTCAAATGCCCCACACCTTTTGGACCTCTCTGCTTTCCTGTGGACTCCATCCTCAAAACCACCGTTTTTCACTCTCGGCAGCCTCCGGAGCAAAAAACGCAAACGTCCAGCCGCTGCTCCCACAGCAAAGGCCCCAGCGGGGAAAAGTCATGCTGGTCCTCACTGCCTCCAGGAACCCCTTCAAATGCCCCACACCTTTTGGACCTCTCTGCTTTCCTGTGGACTCCATCCTCAAAACCACCGTTTTTCACTCTCGGCTTCCAGCGGAGCAAAAAAAGCAAACGTCCAGCCGCTGCTTCCACAGCAAAGGCCCCAGCGGGGAAAAGTCATGCTGGTCCTCACTGCCTCCGGGAACCCCTTCAAATGCCCCACACCTTTTGGACCTCTCTGCTTTCCTGTGGACTCCATCCTCAAAACCACCGTTTTTCACTCTCGGCAGCCTCCGGAGCAAAAAACGCAAACGTCCAGCCGCTGCTCCCACAGCAAAGGCCCCAGCGGGGAAAAGTCATGCTGGTCCTCACTGCCTCCGGGAACCCCTTCAAATGCCCCACACCTTTTGGACCTCTCTGCTTTCCTGTGGACTCCATCCTCAAAACCACCGTTTTTCACTCTCGGCAGCCTCCGGAGCAAAAAACGCAAACGTCCAGCCGCTGCTCCCACAGCAAAGGCCCCAGCGGGGAAAAGTCATGCTGGTCCTCACTGCCTCCGGGAACCCCTTCAAATGCCCCACACCTTTTGGACCTCTCTGCTTTCCTGTGGACTCCATCCTCAAAACCACCGTTTTTCACTCTCGGCAGCCTCCGGAGCAAAAAACGCAAACGTCCAGCCGCTGCTCCCACAGCAAAGGCCCCAGCGGGGAAAAGTCATGCTGGTCCTCACTGCCTCCGGGAACCCCTTCAAATGCCCCACACCTTTTGGACCTCTCTGCTTTCCTGTGGACTCCATCCTCAAAACCACCATTTTTCACTCTCGGCAGCCTCTGGAGCAAAAAACGCAAACGTCCAGCCGCTGCTCCCACAGCAAAGGCCCCAGCGGGGAAAAGTCATGCTGGTCCTCACTGCCTCCGGGAACCCCTTCAAATGCCCCACACCTTTTGGACCTCTCTGCTTTCCTGTGGACTCCATCCTCAAAACCACCATTTTTCACTCTCGGCAGCCTCCGGAGCAAAAAACGCAAACGTCCAGCCGCTGCTCCCACAGCAAAGGCCCCAGCGGGGAAAAGTCATGCTGGTCCTCACTGCCTCCGGGAACCCCTTCAAATGCCCCACACCTTTTGGACCTCTCTGCTTTCCTGTGGACTCCATCCTCAAAACCACCGTTTTTCACTCTCGGCATCCAGCGGAGCAAAAAACGCAAACGTCCAGCCGCTGCTCCCACAGCAAAGGCCCCAGCGGGGAAAAGTCATGCTGGTCCTCACTGCCTCCGGGAACCCCTTCAAATGCCCCACACCTTTTGGACCTCTCTGCTTTCCTGTGGACTCCATCCTCAAAACCACCATTTTTCACTCTCGGCAGCCTCCGGAGCAAAAAACGCAAACGTCCAGCCGCTGCTCCCACAGCAAAGGCCCCAGCGGGGAAAAGTCATGCTGGTCCTCACTGCCTCCGGGAACCCCTTCAAATGCTCCACACCTTTTGGACCTCTCTGCTTTCCTGTGGACTCCATCCTCAAAACCACCATTTTTCACTCTCGGCAGCCTCCGGAGCAAAAAACGCAAACGTCCAGCCGCTGCTCCCACAGCAAAGGCCCCAGCGGGGAAAAGTCATGCTGGTCCTCACTGCCTCCGGGAACCCCTTCAAATGCCCCACACCTTTTGGACCTCTCTGCTTTCCTGTGGACTCCATCCTCAAAACCACCGTTTTTCACTCTCGGCATCCACCGGAGCAAAAAACGCAAACGTCCAGCCGCTGCTCCCACAGCAAAGGCCCCAGCGGGGAAAAGTCATGCTGGTCCTCACTGCCTCCGGGAACCCCTTCAAATGCCCCACACCTTTTGGACCTCTCTGCTTTCCTGTGGACTCCATCCTCAAAACCACCATTTTTCACTCTCGGCAGCCTCCGGAGCAAAAAACGCAAACGTCCAGCCGCTGCTCCCACAGCAAAGGCCCCAGCGGGGAAAAGTCATGCTGGTCCTCACTGCCTCCGGGAACCCCTTCAAATGCCCCACACCTTTTGGGCCTCTCTGCTTTCCTGTGGACTCCATCCTCAAAACCACCGTTTTTCACTCTCGGCATCCACCGGAGCAAAAAACACAAACGTCCAGCCGCTGCTCCCACAGCAAATGCCCCTGCGGGGAAAAGTCATGCTGGTCCTCACTGCCTCCGGGAACCCCTTCAAATGCCCCACACCTTTTGGACCTCTCTGCTTTCCTGTGGACTCCATCCTCAAAACCACCGTTTTTCACTCTCGGCAGCCTCCGGAGCAAAAAACGCAAACGTCCAGCCGCTGCTCCCACAGCAAAGGCCCCAGCGGGGAAAAGTCATGCTGGTCCTCACTGCCTCCGGGAACCCCTTCAAATGCCCCACACCTTTTGGACCTCTCTGCTTTCCTGTGGACTCCATCCTCAAAACCACCATTTTTGACTCTCGGCAGCCTCTGGAGCAAAAAACGCAAACGTCCAGCCGCTGCTCCCACAGCAAAGGCCCCAGCGGGGAAAAGTCATGCTGGTCCTCACTGCCTCCGGGAACCCCTTCAAATGCTCCACACCTTTTGGACCTCTCTGCTTTCCTGTGGACTCCATCCTCAAAACCACCGTTTTTCACTCTCGGCAGCCTCCGGAGCAAAAAACGCAAACGTCCAGCCGCTGCTCCCACAGCAAAGGCCCCAGCGGGGAAAAGTCATGCTGGTCCTCACTGCCTCCGGGAACCCCTTCAAATGCCCCACACCTTTTGGACCTCTCTGCTTTCCTGTGGACTCCATCCTCAAAACCACCATTTTTCACTCTCGGCAGCCTCCAGAGCAAAAAACGCAAACGTCCAGCCGCTGCTCCCACAGCAAAGGCCCCAGCGGGGAAAAGTCATGCTGGTCCTCACTGCCTCCGGGAGCCCCTTCAAATGCCCCACACCTTTTGGACCTCTCTGCTTTCCTGTGGACTCCATCCTCAAAACCACCATTTTTCACTCTCGGCAGCCTCTGGAGCAAAAAACGCAAACGTCCAGCCGCTGCTCCCACAGCAAAGGCCCCAGCGGGGAAAAGTCATGCTGGTCCTCACTGCCTCCGGGAACCCCTTCAAATGCCCCACACCTTTTGGACCTCTCTGCTTTCCTGTGGACTCCATCCTCAAAACCACCATTTTTCACTCTCGGCATCCGCCGGAGCAAAAAACGCAAACGTCCAGCCGCTGCTCCCACAGCAAAGGCCCCAGCGGGGAAAAGTCATGCTGGTCCTCACTGCCTCCGGGAACCCCTTCAAATGCCCCACACCTTTTGGACCTCTCTGCTTTCCTGTGGACTCCATCCTCAAAACCACCGTTTTTCACTCTCGGCAGCCTCCGGAGCAAAAAACGCAAACGTCCAGCCGCTGCTCCCACAGCAAAGGCCCCAGCGGGGAAAAGTCATGCTGGTCCTCACTGCCTCCGGGAACCCCTTCAAATGCCCCACACCTTTTGGACCTCTCTGCTTTCCTGTGGACTCCATCCTCAAAACCACCGTTTTTCACTCTCGGCAGCCTCCGGAGCAAAAAACGCAAACGTCCAGCCGCTGCTCCCACAGCAAAGGCCCCAGCGGGGAAAAGTCATGCTGGTCCTCACTGCCTCCGGGAACCCCTTCAAATGCCCCACACCTTTTGGACCTCTCTGCTTTCCTGTGGACTCCATCCTCAAAACCACCGTTTTTCACTCTCGGCAGCCTCTGGAGCAAAAAACGCAAACGTCCAGCCGCTGCTCCCACAGCAAAGGCCCCAGCGGGGAAAAGTCATGCTGGTCCTCACTGCCTCCGGGAACCCCTTCAAATGCCCCACACCTTTTGGACCTCTCTGCTTTCCTGTGGACTCCATCCTCAAAACCACCGTTTTTCACTCTCGGCAGCCTCCGGAGCAAAAAACGCAAACGTCCAGCCGCTGCTCCCACAGCAAAGGCCCCAGCGGGGAAAAGTCATGCTGGTCCTCACTGCCTCCAGGAACCCCTTCAAATGCCCCACACCTTTTGGACCTCTCTGCTTTCCTGTGGACTCCATCCTCAAAACCACCGTTTTTCACTCTCGGCATCCAGCGGAGCAAAAAACGCAAACGTCCAGCCGCTGCTTCCACAGCAAAGGCCCCTGCGGGGAAAAGTCATGCTGGTCCTCACTGCCTCCGGGAACCCCTTCAAATGCCCCACACCTTTTGGACCTCTCTGCTTTCCTGTGGACTCCATCCTCAAAACCACCATTTTTCACTCTCGGCAGCCTCCGGAGCAAAAAACGCAAACGTCCAGCCGCTGCTTCCACAGCAAAGGCCCCAGCGGGGAAAAGTCATGCTGGTCCTCACTGCCTCCGGGAACCCCTTCAAATGCCCCACACCTTTTGGACCTCTCTGCTTTCCTGTGGACTCCATCCTCAAAACCACCGTTTTTCACTCTCGGCAGCCTCCGGAGCAAAAAACGCAAATGTCCAGCCGCTGCTCCCACAGCAAAGGCCCCAGCGGGGAAAAGTCATGCTGGTCCTCACTGCCTCCGGGAACCCCTTCAAATGCCCCACACCTTTTGGACCTCTCTGCTTTCCTGTGGACTCCATCCTCAAAACCACCGTTTTTCACTCTCGGCATCCAGCGGAGCAAAAAACGCAAACGTCCAGCCGCTGCTCCCACAGCAAAGGCCCCAGCGGGGAAAAGTCATGCTGGTCCTCACTGCCTCCGGGAACCCCTTCAAATGCCCCACACCTTTTGGACCTCTCTGCTTTCCTGTGGACTCCATCCTCAAAACCACCATTTTTCACTCTCGGCAGCCTCCGGAGCAAAAAACGCAAACGTCCAGCCGCTGCTCCCACAGCAAAGGCCCCAGCGGGGAAAAGTCATGCTGGTCCTCACTGCCTCCGGGAACCCCTTCAAATGCCCCACACCTTTTGGACCTCTCTGCTTTCCTGTGGACTCCATCCTCAAAACCACCGTTTTTCACTCTCGGCAGCCTCCGGAGCAAAAAACGCAAACGTCCAGCCGCTGCTCCCACAGCAAAGGCCCCAGCGGGGAAAAGTCATGCTGGTCCTCACTGCCTCCGGGAACCCCTTCAAATGCCCCACACCTTTTGGACCTCTCTGCTTTCCTGTGGACTCCATCCTCAAAACCACCGTTTTTCACTCTCGGCAGCCTCCGGAGCAAAAAACGCAAACGTCCAGCCGCTGCTCCCACAGCAAAGGCCCCAGCGGGGAAAAGTCATGCTGGTCCTCACTGCCTCTGGGAACCCCTTCAAAAGCCCCACTCCTTTTGGACCTCTCTGCTTTCCTGTGGACTCCATCCTCAAAACCACCGTTTTTCACTCTCGGCAGCCTCCGGAGCAAAAAACGCAAACGTCCAGCCGCTGCTCCCACAGCAAAGGCCCCAGCGGGGAAAAGTCATGCTGGTCCTCACTGCCTCCGGGAACCCCTTCAAATGCCCCACTCCTTTTGGACCTCTCTGCTTTCCTGTGGACTCCATCCTCAAAACCACCGTTTTTCATCCTCGGCAGCCTCCGGAGCAAAAAACGCAAACGTCCAGCCGCTGCTCCCACAGCAAAGGCCCCAGCGGGGAAAAGTCATGCTGGTCCTCACTGCCTCCGGGAACCCCTTCAAATGCCCCACACCTTTTGGACCTCTCTGCTTTCCTGTGGACTCCATCCTCAAAACCACCGTTTTTCACTCTCGGCAGCCTCCGGAGCAAAAAACGCAAACGTCCAGCCGCTGCTCCCACAGCAAAGGCCCCAGCGGGGAAAAGTCATGCTGGTCCTCACTGCCTCCAGGAACCCCTTCAAATGCCCCACACCTTTTGGACCTCTCTGCTTTCCTGTGGACTCCATCCTCAAAACCACCGTTTTTCACTCTCGGCATCCAGCGGAGCAAAAAACGCAAACGTCCAGCCGCTGCTTCCACAGCAAAGGCCCCAGCGGGGAAAAGTCATGCTGGTCCTCACTGCCTCCGGGAACCCCTTCAAATGCCCCACACCTTTTGGACCTCTCTGCTTTCCTGTGGACTCCATCCTCAAAACCACCATTTTTCACTCTCGGCAGCCTCCGGAGCAAAAAACGCAAACGTCCAGCCGCTGCTTCCACAGCAAAGGCCCCAGCGGGGAAAAGTCATGCTGGTCCTCACTGCCTCCGGGAACCCCTTCAAATGCCCCACACCTTTTGGACCTCTCTGCTTTCCTGTGGACTCCATCCTCAAAACCACCGTTTTTCACTCTCGGCAGCCTCCGGAGCAAAAAACGCAAATGTCCAGCCGCTGCTCCCACAGCAAAGGCCCCAGCGGGGAAAAGTCATGCTGGTCCTCACTGCCTCCGGGAACCCCTTCAAATGCCCCACACCTTTTGGACCTCTCTGCTTTCCTGTGGACTCCATCCTCAAAACCACCGTTTTTCACTCTCGGCATCCAGCGGAGCAAAAAACGCAAACGTCCAGCCGCTGCTCCCACAGCAAAGGCCCCAGCGGGGAAAAGTCATGCTGGTCCTCACTGCCTCCGGGAACCCCTTCAAATGCCCCACACCTTTTGGACCTCTCTGCTTTCCTGTGGACTCCATCCTCAAAACCACCATTTTTCACTCTCGGCAGCCTCCGGAGCAAAAAACGCAAACGTCCAGCCGCTGCTCCCACAGCAAAGGCCCCAGCGGGGAAAAGTCATGCTGGTCCTCACTGCCTCCGGGAACCCCTTCAAATGCCCCACACCTTTTGGACCTCTCTGCTTTCCTGTGGACTCCATCCTCAAAACCACCGTTTTTCACTCTCGGCAGCCTCCGGAGCAAAAAACGCAAACGTCCAGCCGCTGCTCCCACAGCAAAGGCCCCAGCGGGGAAAAGTCATGCTGGTCCTCACTGCCTCCGGGAACCCCTTCAAATGCCCCACACCTTTTGGACCTCTCTGCTTTCCTGTGGACTCCATCCTCAAAACCACCGTTTTTCACTCTCGGCAGCCTCCGGAGCAAAAAACGCAAACGTCCAGCCGCTGCTCCCACAGCAAAGGCCCCAGCGGGGAAAAGTCATGCTGGTCCTCACTGCCTCTGGGAACCCCTTCAAATGCCCCACTCCTTTTGGACCTCTCTGCTTTCCTGTGGACTCCATCCTCAAAACCACCGTTTTTCACTCTCGGCAGCCTCCGGAGCAAAAAACGCAAACGTCCAGCCGCTGCTCCCACAGCAAAGGCCCCAGCGGGGAAAAGTCATGCTGGTCCTCACTGCCTCCGGGAACCCCTTCAAATGCCCCACTCCTTTTGGACCTCTCTGCTTTCCTGTGGACTCCATCCTCAAAACCACCGTTTTTCATCCTCGGCAGCCTCCGGAGCAAAAAACGCAAACGTCCAGCCGCTGCTCCCACAGCAAAGGCCCCAGCGGGGAAAAGTCATGCTGGTCCTCACTGCCTCCGGGAACCCCTTCAAATGCCCCACACCTTTTGGACCTCTCTGCTTTCCTGTGGACTCCATCCTCAAAACCACCATTTTTCACTCTCGGCAGCCTCCGGAGCAAAAAACGCAAACGTCCAGCCGCTGCTCCCACAGCAAAGGCCCCAGCGGGGAAAAGTCATGCTGGTCCTCACTGCCTCCGGGAACCCCTTCAAATGCCCCACACCTTTTGGACCTCTCTGCTTTCCTGTGGACTCCATCCTCAAAACCACCATTTTTCACTCTCGGCAGCCTCCGGAGCAAAAAACGCAAACGTCCAGCCGCTGCTCCCACAGCAAAGGCCCCAGCGGGGAAAAGTCATGCTGGTCCTCACTGCCTCCGGGAACCCCTTCAAATGCCCCACACCTTTTGGACCTCTCTGCTTTCCTGTGGACTCCATCCTCAAAACCACCGTTTTTCACTCTCGGCATCCACCGGAGCAAAAAACACAAACGTCCAGCCGCTGCTCCCACAGCAAAGGCCCCTGCGGGGAAAAGTCATGCTGGTCCTCACTGCCTCCGGGAACCCCTTCAAATGCCCCACACCTTTTGGACCTCTCTGCTTTCCTGTGGACTCCATCCTCAAAACCACCGTTTTTTACTCTCGGCAGCCTCCGGAGCAAAAAACGCAAACGTCCAGCCGCTGCTCCCACAGCAAAGGCCCCAGCGGGGAAAAGTCATGCTGGTCCTCACTGCCTCCGGGAACCCCTTCAAATGCCCCACACCTTTTGGACCTCTCTGCTTTCCTGTGGACTCCATCCTCAAAACCACCATTTTTGACTCTCGGCAGCCTCCGGAGCAAAAAACGCAAACGTCCAGCCGCTGCTCCCACAGCAAAGGCCCCAGCGGGGAAAAGTCATGCTGGTCCTCACTGCCTCCGGGAACCCCTTCAAATGCTCCACACCTTTTGGACCTCTCTGCTTTCCTGTGGACTCCATCCTCAAAACCACCGTTTTTCACTCTTGGCAGCCTCCGGAGCAAAAAACGCAAACGTCCAGCCGCTGCTCCCACAGCAAAGGCCCCAGCGGGGAAAAGTCATGCTGGTCCTCACTGCCTCCGGGAACCCCTTCAAATGCCCCACACCTTTTGGACCTCTCTGCTTTCCTGTGGACTCCATCCTCAAAACCACCATTTTTCACTCTCGGCAGCCTCCGGAGCAAAAAACGCAAACGTCCAGCCGCTGCTCCCACAGCAAAGGCCCCAGCGGGGAAAAGTCATGCTGGTCCTCACTGCCTCCGGGAACCCCTTCAAATGCCCCACACCTTTTGGACCTCTCTGCTTTCCTGTGGACTCCATCCTCAAAACCACCGTTTTTCACTCTCGGCAGCCTCTGGAGCAAAAAACGCAAACGTCCAGCCGCTGCTCCCACAGCAAAGGCCCCAGCGGGGAAAAGTCATGCTGGTCCTCACTGCCTCCGGGAACCCCTTCAAATGCCCCACACCTTTTGGACCTCTCTGCTTTCCTGTGGACTCCATCCTCAAAACCACCATTTTTCACTCTCGGCAGCCTCCGGAGCAAAAAACGCAAACGTCCAGCCGCTGCTCCCACAGCAAAGGCCCCAGCGGGGAAAAGTCATGCTGGTCCTCACTGCCTCCGGGAACCCCTTCAAATGCCCCACACCTTTTGGACCTCTCTGCTTTCCTGTGGACTCCATCCTCAAAACCACCGTTTTTCACTCTCGGCAGCCTCCGGAGCAAAAAACGCAAACGTCCAGCCGCTGCTCCCACAGCAAAGGCCCCAGCGGGGAAAAGTCATGCTGGTCCTCACTGCCTCCGGGAACCCCTTCAAATGCCCCACACCTTTTGGACCTCTCTGCTTTCCTGTGGACTCCATCCTCAAAACCACCGTTTTTCACTCTCGGCAGCCTCCGGAGCAAAAAACGCAAACGTCCAGCCGCTGCTCCCACAGCAAAGGCCCCAGCGGGGAAAAGTCATGCTGGTCCTCACTGCCTCCGGGAACCCCTTCAAATGCTCCACACCTTTTGGACCTCTCTGCTTTCCTGTGGACTCCATCCTCAAAACCACCGTTTTTCACTCTCGGCAGCCTCTGGAGCAAAAAACGCAAACGTCCAGCCGCTGCTCCCACAGCAAAGGCCGCAGCGGGGAAAAGTCATGCTGGTCCTCACTGCCTCCGGGAACCCCTTCAAATGCCCCACACCTTTTGGACCTCTCTGCTTTCCTGTGGACTCCATCCTCAAAACCACCATTTTTGACTCTCGGCAGCCTCCGGAGCAAAAAACGCAAACGTCCAGCCGCTGCTCCCACAGCAAAGGCCCCAGCGGGGAAAAGTCATGCTGGTCCTCACTGCCTCCAGGAACCCCTTCAAATGCCCCACACCTTTTGGACCTCTCTGCTTTCCTGTGGACTCCATCCTCAAAACCACCGTTTTTCACTCTCGGCATCCAGCGGAGCAAAAAAAGCAAACGTCCAGCCGCTGCTTCCACAGCAAAGGCCCCAGCGGGGAAAAGTCATGCTGGTCCTCACTGCCTCCGGGAACCCCTTCAAATGCCCCACACCTTTTGGACCTCTCTGCTTTCCTGTGGACTCCATCCTCAAAACCACCATTTTTCACTCTCGGCAGCCTCCGGAGCAAAAAACGCAAACGTCCAGCCGCTGCTCCCACAGCAAAGGCCCCAGCGGGGAAAAGTCATGCTGGTCCTCACTGCCTCCGGGAACCCCTTCAAATGCCCCACACCTTTTGGACCTCTCTGCTTTCCTGTGGACTCCATCCTCAAAACCACCGTTTTTCACTCTCGGCAGCCTCTGGAGCAAAAAACGCAAACGTCCAGCCGCTGCTCCCACAGCAAAGGCCCCAGCGGGGAAAAGTCATGCTGGTCCTCACTGCCTCCGGGAACCCCTTCAAATGCCCCACACCTTTTGGACCTCTCTGCTTTCCTGTGGAATCCATCCTCAAAACCACCGTTTTTCACTCTCGGCATCCAGCGGAGCAAAAAACGCAAACGTCCAGCCGCTGCTCCCACAGCAAAGGCCCCAGCGGGGAAAAGTCATGCTGGTCCTCACTGCCTCCGGGAACCCCTTCAAATGCTCCACACCTTTTGGACCTCTCTGCTTTCCTGTGGACTCCATCCTCAAAACCACCATTTTTGACTCTCGGCAGCCTCCGGAGCAAAAAACGCAAACGTCCAGCCGCTGCTCCCACAGCAAAGGCCCCAGCGGGGAAAAGTCATGCTGGTCCTCACTGCCTCCGGGAACCCCTTCAAATGCCCCACACCTTTTGGACCTCTCTGCTTTCCTGTGGACTCCATCCTCAAAACCACCATTTTTCACTCTCGGCAGCCTCCGGAGCAAAAAACGCAAACGTCCAGCCGCTGCTCCCACAGCAAAGGCCCCAGCGGGGAAAAGTCATGCTGGTCCTCACTGCCTCCAGGAACCCCTTCAAATGCCCCACACCTTTTGGACCTCTCTGCTTTCCTGTGGACTCCATCCTCAAAACCACCGTTTTTCACTCTCGGCATCCAGCGGAGCAAAAAACGCAAACGTCCAGCCGCTGCTTCCACAGCAAAGGCCCCAGCGGGGAAAAGTCATGCTGGTCCTCACTGCCTCCGGGAACCTCTTCAAATGCCCCACACCTTTTGGACCTCTCTGCTTTCCTGTGGACTCCATCCTCAAAACCACCATTTTTCACTCTCGGCAGCCTCCGGAGCAAAAAACGCAAACGTTCAGCACTGCTCCCACAGCAAAGGCCCCAGCGGGGAAAAGTCATGCTGGTCCTCACTGCCTCCGGGAACCCCTTCAAATGCCCCACACCTTTTGGACCTCTCTGCTTTCCTGTGGACTCCATCCTCAAAACCACCGTTTTTCACTCTCGGCATCCAGCGGAGCAAAAAACGCAAACGTCCAGCCGCTGCTCCCACAGCAAAGGCCCCAGCGGGGAAAAGTCATGCTGGTCCTCACTGCCTCCGGGAACCCCTTCAAATGCCCCACACCTTTTGGACCTCTCTGCTTTCCTGTGGACTCCATCCTCAAAACCACCGTTTTTCACTCTCGGCATCCAGCGGAGCAAAAAACGCAAACGTCCAGCCGCTGCTCCCACAGCAAAGGCCCCAGCGGGGAAAAGTCATGCTGGTCCTCACTGCCTCCGGGAACCCCTTCAAATGCCCCACACCTTTTGGACCTCTCTGCTTTCCTGTGGACTCCATCCTCAAAACCACCGTTTTTCACTCTCGGCAGCCTCTGGAGCAAAAAACGCAAACGTCCAGCCGCTGCTCCCACAGCAAAGGCCCCAGCGGGGAAAAGTCATGCTGGTCCTCACTGCCTCCGGGAACCCCTTCAAATGCCCCACACCTTTTGGACCTCTCTGCTTTCCTGTGGACTCCATCCTCAAAACCACCATTTTTCACTCTCGGCAGCCTCTGGAGCAAAAAACGCAAACGTCCAGCCGCTGCTCCCACAGCAAAGGCCCCAGCGGGGAAAAGTCATGCTGGTCCTCACTGCCTCCGGGAACCCCTTCAAATGCCCCACACCTTTTGGACCTCTCTGCTTTCCTGTGGACTCCATCCTCAAAACCACCATTTTTCACTCTCGGCAGCCTCCGGAGCAAAAAACGCAAACGTCCAGCCGCTGCTCCCACAGCAAAGGCCCCAGCGGGGAAAAGTCATGCTGGTCCTCACTGCCTCCGGGAACCCCTTCAAATGCCCCACACCTTTTGGACCTCTCTGCTTTCCTGTGGACTCCATCCTCAAAACCACCGTTTTTCACTCTCGGCAGCCTCTGGAGCAAAAATCGCAAACGTCCAGCCGCTGCTCCCACAGCAAAGGCCCCAGCGGGGAAAAGTCATGCTGGTCCTCACTGCCTCCGGGAACCCCTTCAAATGCCCCACACCTTTTGGACCTCTCTGCTTTCCTGTGGACTCCATCCTCAAAACCACCATTTTTCACTCTCGGCAGCCTCCGGAGCAAAAAACGCAAACGTCCAGCCGCTGCTCCCACAGCAAAGGCCCCAGCGGGGAAAAGTCATGCTGGTCCTCACTGCCTCCGGGAACCCCTTCAAATGCCCCACACCTTTTGGACCTCTCTGCTTTCCTGTGGACTCCATCCTCAAAACCACCGTTTTTCACTCTCAGCAGCCTCCAGAGCAAAAAACGCAAACGTCCAGCCGCTGCTCCCACAGCAAAGGTTCCAAGGCAGATAAGTCATGCTGGTCCTCACTGCCTCCGGGAACCCCTTCAAATGCCCCACACCTTTTGGACCTCTCTGCTTTCCTGTGGACTCCATCCTCAAAACCACCGTTTTTCACTCTCGGCATCCGCCGGAGCAAAAAACGCAAACGTCCAGCCGCTGCTCCCACAGCAAAGGTTCCAAGGCGGAAAAGTCATGCTGGTCCTCACTGCCTCCGGGAACCCCTTCAAATGCCCCACACCTTTTGGACCTCTCTGCTTTCCTGTGGACTCCATCCTCAAAACCACCGTTTTTCACTCTCGGCAGCCTCCGGAGCAAAAAACGCAAACGTCCAGCCGCTGCTACCACAGCAAAGGCCCCAGCGGGGAAAGGTCATGCTGGTCCTCACTGCCTCCGGGAACCCCTTCAAATGCCCCACACCTTTTGGACCTCTCTGCTTTCCTGTGGACTCCATCCTCAAAACCACCGTTTTTCACTCTCGGCAGCCTCCGGAGCAAAAAACGCAAACGTCCAGCCGCTGCTCCCACAGCAAAGGTTCCAAGGCGGAAAAGTCATGCTGGTCCTCACTGCCTCTGGGAACCCCTTCAAATGCCCCACACCTTTTAGACCTCTCTGCTTTCCTGTGGACTCCATCCTCAAAACCACCGTTTTTCACTCTCGGCATCCGCCGGAGCAAAAAACGCAAACGTCCAGCCGCTGCTCCCACAGCAAAGGCCCCAGCGGGGAAAAGTCATGCTGGTCCTCTCTGCCTCTGGGAACCCCTTCAAATGCCCCACACCTTTTAGACCTCTCTGCTTTCCTGTGGACTCCATCCTCAAAACCAACGTTTTTCACTCTTGTCATCCGCCGGAGCAAAAAACGCAAACGTCCAGCCGCTGCTCCCACAGCAAAGGTTCCAAGGCGGAAAAGTCATGCTGGTCCTCACTGCCTCCGGGAACCCCTTCAAATGCCCCACACCTTTTGGACCTCTCTGCTTTCCTGTGGACTCCATCCTCAAAAACACCGTTTTTCACTCTCGGCAGCCTCCGGAGCAAAAAACGCAAACGTCCAGCTGCTGCTTCCACAGCAAAGGCCCCAGCAGGTAAAAGTCATGCTGGTCCTCACTGCCTCCGGGAACCCCTTCAAATGCCCCACACCTTTTGGACCTCTCTGCTTTCCTGTGGACTCCATCCTCAATAACACCGTTTTTCACTCTCAGCAGCCTCCAGAGCAAAAAACGCAAACGTCCAGCCTCTGCTCCCACAGCAAAGCCCCAGCGGGTAAAAGTAATGCTGGTCCTCATTGCCTCCGGGAACCCCTTCAAATGCCCCACACCTTTTGGACCTCTCTGCTTTCCTGTGGACTCCATCCTCAAAACCACCGTTTTTAACCCTCGGTTGTCTCTGTAGCAAAAAACGCAAACGTCCAGCCGCTGCTCCCACAGCGAAGGCCCCAGCGGGGAAAATTCATGCTGGTCCTCACTGCCTCCGGGAACCCCTTCAAATGCCCCACACCTTTTGGACCTCTCTGCTTTCCTGTGGACTCCATCCTCAAAACCACCGTTATTAACCCTCGGTAGTCTCTGTAGCAAAAAACGCAGATGTTAAGCCGCTGCTCCCACAGCAAAGGCCCCAGCGGGGAAAAGTCATGCTGGTCCTCACTGCCTCCGGGAACCCCTTCAAATGCCCCACACCTTTTGGACCTCTCTGCTTTCCTGTGGACTCCATCCTCAAAACCACCGTTTTTCACTCTCGGCAGCCTCCGGAGCAAAAAACGCAAACGTCCAGCCGCTGCTTCCACAGCAAAGGCCCCAGCGGGGAAAAGTCATGCTGGTCCTCACTGCCTCCAGGAACCCCTTCAAATGCCCCACACCTTTTGGACCTCTCTGCTTTCCTGTGGACTCCATCCTCAAAACCACCGTTTTTCACTCTCGGCAGCCTCCGGAGCAAAAAACGCAAACGTCCAGCCGCTGCTACGACAGCAAAGGCCCCAGCGGGGAAAAGTCATGCTGGTCCTCACTGCCTCCGGGAACCCCTTCAAATGCCCCACACCTTTTGGACCTCTCTGCTTTCCTGTGGACTCCATCCTCAAAACCACCGTTTTTCACTCTCGGCAGCCTCCGGAGCAAAAAACGCAAACGTCCAGCTGCTGCTTCCACAGCAAAGGCCCCAGCGGGGAAAAGTCATGCTGGTCCTCACTGCCTCCAGGAACCCCTTCAAATGCCCCACACCTTTTGGACCTCTCTGCTTTCCTGTGGACTCCATCCTCAAAACCACCGTTTTTCACTCTCGGCAGCCTCCGGAGCAAAAAACGCAAACGTCCAGCCGCTGCTACCACAGCAAAGGCCCCAGCGGGGAAAAGTCATGCTGGTCCTCACTGCCTCCGGGAACCCCTTCAAATGCCCCACACCTTTTGGACCTCTCTGCTTTCCTGTGGACTCCATCCTCAAAACCACCGTTTTTCACTCTTGGCATCCGCCGGAGCAAAAAACGCAAACGTCCAGCCGCTGCTCCCACAGCAAAGGTTCCAAGGCGGAAAAGTCATGCTGGTCCTCACTGCCTCCGGGAACCCTTTCAAATGCCCCACACCTTTTGGACCTCTCTGTTTTCCTGTGGACTCCATCCTCAAAACCACCGTTTTTCACTCTCGGCATCCGCCGGAGCAAAAAACGCAAACGTCCAGCCGCTGCTCCCACAGCAAAGGCCCCAGCGGGGAAAAGTCATGCTGGTCCTCACTGCCTCCTGGAACCCCTTCAAATGCCCCACACCTTTTGGACCTCTCTGCTTTCCTGTGGACTCCATCCTCAAAACCACCGTTTTTCACTCTCGGCAGCCTCCGGAGCAAAAAACGCAAACGTCCAGCCGCTGCTCCCACAGCAAAGGCCCCAGCGGGGAAAAGTCATGCTGGTCCTCACTGCCTCCAGGAACCCCTTCAAATGCCCCACACCTTTTGGACCTCTCTGCTTTCCTGTGGACTCCATCCTCAAAACCACCGTTTTTCACTCTCGGCAGCCTCCGGAGCAAAAAACGCAAACGTCCAGCCGCTGCTCCCACAGCAAAGGCCCCAGCGGGGAAAAGTCATGCTGGTCCTCACTGCCTCCGGGAACCCCTTCAAATGCCCCACACCTTTTGGACCTCTCTGCTTTCCTGTGGACTCCATCCTCAAAACCACCGTTTTTCACTCTCGGCAGCCTCAGGAGCAAAAAACGCAAACGTCCAGCCGCTGCTACCACAGCAAAGGCCCCAGCGGGGAAAAGTCATGCTGGTCCTCACTGCCTCCGGGAACCCCTTCAAATGCCCCACACCTTTTGGACCTCTCTGCTTTCCTGTGGACTCCATCCTCAAAACCACCGTTTTTCACTCTTGGCATCCGCCGGAGCAAAAAACGCAAACGTCCAGCCGCTGCTCCCACAGCAAAGGTTCCAAGGCGGAAAAGTCATGCTGGTCCTCACTGCCTCCGGGAACCCCTTCAAATGCCCCACACCTTTTGGACCTCTCTGCTTTCCTGTGGACTCCATCCTCAAAACCACCGTTTTTCACTCTAGGCATCCGCCGGAGCAAAAAACGCAAACGTCCAGCCGCTGCTCCCACAGCAAAGGCCCCAGCGGGGAAAAGTCATGCTGGTCCTCACTGCCTCCGGGAACCCCTTCAAATGCCCCACACCTTTTGGACCTCTCTGCTTTCCTGTGGACTCCATCCTCAAAACCACCGTTTTTCACTCTCGGCAGCCTCCGGAGCAAAAAACGCAAACGTCCAGCCGCTGCTCCCACAGCAAAGGCCCCAGCGGGGAAAAGTCATGCTGGTCCTCACTGCCTCCGGGAACCCCTTCAAATGCCCCACACCTTTTGGACCTCTCTGTTTTCCTGTGGACTCCATCCTCAAAACCACCGTTTTTCACTCTCGGCATCCGCCGGAGCAAAAAACGCAAACGTCCAGCCGCTGCTCCCACAGCAAAGGTTCCAAGGCGGAAAAGTCATGCTGGTCCTCACTGCCTCCGGGAACCCCTTCAAATGCCCCACACCTTTTGGACCTCTCTGCTTTCCTGTGGACTCCATCCTCAAAACCACCGTTTTTCACTCTTGGCAGCCTCCGGAGCAAAAATGCAAACCTCCAGCCGCTGCTCCCACAGCAAAGGCCCCAGCGGGGAAAAGTCATGCTGGTCCTCACTGCCTCCGGGAAGCCCTTCAAATGCCCCACACCTTTTGGACCTCTCTGCTTTCCTGTGGACTCCATCCTCAAAACCACCGTTTTTCACTCTCGGCAGCCTCCGGAGCAAAAAATGCAAACGTCCAGCCGCTGCTCCCACAGCAAAGGTTCCAAGGCGGAAAAGTCATGCTAGTCCTCACTGCCTCCGGGAACCCCTTCAAATGCCCCACACCTTTTGGACCTCTCTGCTTTCCTGTGGAATCCATCCTCAAAACCACCGTTTTTCACTCTCGGCAGCCTCCGGAGCAAAAAACGTAAACGTCCAGCCGCTGCTTCCACAGCAAAGGCCCCAGCGGGGAAAAGTCATGCTGGTCCTCACTGCCTCCAGGAACCCCTTCGAATGCCCCACACCTTTTGGACCTCTCTGCTTTCCTGTGGACTCCATCCTCAAAACCACCGTTTTTCACTCTCGGCAGCCTCCGGAGCAAAAAACGCAAACGTCCAGCCGCTGCTCCCACAGCAAAGGCCCCAGCGGGGAAAAGTCATCCTGGTCCTCACTGCCTCCGGGAACCCCTTCAAATGCCCCACACCTTTTGGACCTCTCTGCTTTCCTGTGGACTTCATCCTCAAAACCACCGTTTTTCACTCTCGGCAGCCTCCGGAGCAAAAAACGCAAACGTCCAGCCGCTGCTCCCACAGCAAAGGCCCCAGCGGGGAAAAGTCATGCTGGTCCTCACTGCCACCGGGAACCCCTTCAAATGCCCCACACCTTTTGGACCTCTCTGCTTTCCTGTGGACTTCATCCTCAAAACCACCGTTTTTCAGTCTCGGCAGCCTCCGGAGCAAAAAACGCAAACGTCCAGCCGCTGCTCCCACAGCAAAGGTTCCAAGGCGGAAAAGTCATGCTGGTCCTCACTGCCTCCGGGAACCCCTTCAAATGCCCCACACCTTATGGACCTCTCTGCTTTCCTGTGGACTCCATCCTCAAAACCACCGTTTTTCATTCTCGGCAGCCTCCGGAGCAAAAAACGTGAACGTCCAGCCGCTGCTCCCACAGCAAAGGCCCCAGCGGGGAAAAGTCATGCTGGTCCTCACTGCCTCCGGGAACCCCTTCAAATGCCCCACACCTTTTGGACCTCTCTGTTTTCCTGTCGACTCCATCCTCAAAACCACCGTTTTTCACTCTCGGCAGGCTCCGGAGCAAAAAACACAAACGTCCAGCCGCTGCTCCCACAGCAAAGTTTCCAAGGCGGAAAAGTCATGCTGGTCCTCACTGCCTCCGGGAACCCCTTCAAATGCCCCACACCTTTTGGACCTCTCTACTTTCCTGTGGAATCCATCCTCAAAACCACTGTTTTTCACTCTCGGCAGCCTCCGGAGCAAAAAACGTAAACGTCCAGCCGCTGCTCCCACAGCAAAGGCCCCAGCGGGGAAAAGTCATGCTGGTCCTCACTGCCTCCGGGAACCCCTTCAAATGCCCCACACCTTTTCGACCTCTCTGCTTTCCTGTGGAATCCATCCTCAAAACCACCGTTTTTCATTCTCGGCAGCCTCCAGAGCAAAAAACGCAAACGTCTAGCCGCTGTTCCCACAGCAAAGGCCCCAGCGGGGAAAAGTCATGCTGGTCCTCACTGCCTCCGGGAACCCCTTCAAATGCCCCACACCTTTTGGACCTCTCTGCTTTCCTGTGGACTCCATCCTCAAAACCACCGTTTTTCACTCTCGGCAGCCTCCGGAGCAAAAAACGGAAACGTCCAGCCGCTGCAACCACAGCAAAGGCCCCAGCGGGGAAAAGTCATGCTGGTCCTCACTGCCTCCGGGAACCCCTTCAAATGCCCCACACCTTTTGGACCTCTCTGTTTTCCTGTGGACTCCGTCCTCAAAACCACCGTTTTTCACTCTCGGCAGCCTCCGGAGCAAAAAACACAAACGTCCAGCCGCTGCTCCCACAGCAAAGTTTCCAAGGCGGAAAAGTCATGCTGGTCCTCACTGCCTCCGGGAACCCCTTCAAATGCCCCACACCTTTTCGACCTCTCTGCTTTCCTGTGGAATCCATCCTCAAAACCACCGTTTTTCATTCTCGGCAGCCTCCGGAGCAAAAAGGGCAAACGTCCAGCTGCTGTTCTCACAGCAAAGGCCCCAGCGGGGAAAAGTCATGCTCCTCCTCACTGCCACCGGGAACCCCTTCAAATGCCCCACACCTTTTGGACCTCTCTGTTTTCCTGTGGACTCCATCCTCAAAACCACCGTTTTTCACTCTCGGCATCCTCCGGAGCAAAAAACGCAAACGTCCAGCCGCTGCTCCCACAGCAAAGGCCCCAGAGGGGAAAAGTCATGCTGGTCCTCACTGCCTCCGGGAACCCCTTCAAATGCCCCACACCTTTTGGACCTCTCTGCTTTACTGTGGACTCCATCCTCAAAACCACCGTTTTTCACTCTCGGCAGCCTCCGGAGCAAAAAACGCAAACGTCCAGCCGCTGCTCCCACAGCAAAGGTTCCAAGGCGGAAAAGTCATGCTGGTCCTCACTGCCTCCGGGAACCCCTTCAAATGCCCCACACCTTTTCGACCTCTCTGCTTTCCTGTGGAATCCATCCTCAAAACCACCGTTTTTCACTCTCGGCAGCCTCCGGAGCAAAAAACGCAAACGTCCAGCCGCTGCTCCCACAGCAAAGGCCCCAGCGGGGAAAAGTCATGCTGGTCCTCACTGCCTCCGGGAACCCCTTCAAATGCCCCACACCTTTTGGACCTCTCTGCTTTCCTGTGGACTTCATCCTCAAAACCACCGTTTTTCACTCTTGGCAGCCTCCGGAGCAAAAAACGCAAACGTCCAGCCGCTGCTCCCACAGCAAAGGCCCCAGCGGGGAAAAGTCATGCTGGTCCTCACTGCCTCCGGGAACCCCTTCAAATGCCCCACACCTTTTGGACCTCTCTGCTTTCCTGTGGACTCCATCCTCAAAACCACCGTTTTTCACTCTTGGCAGCCTCCGGAGCAAAAATGCAAACCTCCAGCCGCTGCTCCCACAGTAAAGGCCCCAGCGGGGAAAAGTCATGCTGGTCCTCACTGCCTCCGGGAAGCCCTTCAAATGCCCCACACCTTTTGGACCTCTCTGCTTTCCTGTGGACTCCATCCTCAAAACCACCGTTTTTCACTCTCGGCAGCCTCCGGAGCAAAAAATGCAAACGTCCAGCCGCTGCTCCCACAGCAAAGGTTCCAAGGCGGAAAAGTCATGCTAGTCCTCACTGCCTCCGGGAACCCCTTCAAATGCCCCACACCTTTTGGACCTCTCTGCTTTCCTGTGGAATCCATCCTCAAAACCACCGTTTTTCACTCTCGGCAGCCTCCAGAGCAAAAAACGTAAACGTCCAGCCGCTGCTTCCACAGCAAAGGCCCCAGCGGGGAAAAGTCATGCTGGTCCTCACTGCCTCCAGGAACCCCTTCGAATGCCCCACACCTTTTGGACCTCTCTGCTTTCCTGTGGACTCCATCCTCAAAACCACCGTTTTTCACTCTCGGCAGCCTCCGGAGCAAAAAACGCAAACGTCCAGCCGCTGCTCCCACAGCAAAGGCCCCAGCGGGGAAAAGTCATGCTGGTCCTCACTGCCTCCGGGAACCCCTTCAAATGCCCCACACCTTTTGGACCTCTCTGCTTTCCTGTGGACTTCATCCTCAAAACCACCGTTTTTCACTCTCGGCAGCCTCCGGAGCAAAAAACGCAAACGTCCAGCCGCTGCTCCCACAGCAAAGGCCCCAGCGGGGAAAAGTCATGCTGGTCCTCACTGCCACCGGGAACCCCTTCAAATGCCCCACACCTTTTGGACCTCTCTGCTTTCCTGTGGACTCCATCCTCAAAACCACCGTTTTTCACTCTCGGCATCCGCCGGAGCAAAAAACGCAAACGTCCAGCCGCTGCTCCCACAGCAAAGGTTCCAAGGCGGAAAAGTCATGCTGGTCCTCACTGCCTCCGGGAACCCCTTCAAATGCCCCACACCTTTTCGACCTCTCTGCTTTCCTGTGGACTCCATCCTCAAAACCACCGTTTTTCACTCTTGGCAGCCTCCGGAGCAAAAAACGCAAACGTCCAGCCGCTGCTCCCACAGCAAAGGCCCCAGCGGGGAAAAGTCATGCTGGTCCTCACTGCCTCCAGGAACCCCTTCAAATGCCCCACACCTTTTGGACCTCTCTGCTTTCCTGTGGACTCCATCCTCAAAACCACCGTTTTTCACTCTCGGCATCCAGCGGAGCAAAAAACGCAAACGTCCAGCCGCTGCTCCCACAGCAAAGGCCCCAGCGGGGAAAAGTCATGCTCCTCCTCACTGCCACCGGGAACCCCTTCAAATGCCCCACACCTTTTGGACCTCTCTGTTTTCCTGTGGACTCCATCCTCAAAACCACCGTTTTTCACTCTCGGCATCCGCCGGAGCAAAAAACGCAAACGTCCAGCCGCTGCTCCCACAGCAAAGGCCCCAGCGGGGAAAAGTCATGCTGGTCCTCACTGCCTCCGGGAACCCCTTCAAATGCCCCACACCTTTTGGACGTCTCTGCTTTCCTGTGGACTCCATCCTCAAAACCACCGTTTTTCACTCTCGGCAGCCTCCGGAGCAAAAAACGCAAACGTCCAGCCGCTGCTCCCACAGCAAAGGTTCCAAGGCGGAAAAGTCATGCTGGTCCTCACTGCCTCCGGGAACCCCTTCAAATGCCCCACACCTTTTGGACCTCTCTGCTTTCCTGTGGACTCCATCCTCAAAAACACCGTTTTTCACTCTCGGCAGCCTCCGGAGCAAAAAACGCAAACGTCCAGCTGCTGCTTCCACAGCAAAGGCCCCAGCAGGTAAAAGTCATGCTGGTCCTCACTGCCTCCGGGAACCCCTTCAAATGCCCCACATATTTTGGACCTCTCTGCTTTCCTGTGGACTCCATCCTCAATAACACCGTTTTTAACTCTCGGCAGCCTCCGGAGCAAAAAACGCAAACGTCCAGCCTCTGCTCCCACAGCAAAGCCCCAGCGGGTAAAAGTAATGCTGGTCCTCATTGCCTCCGGGAACCCCTTCAAATGCCCCACACCTTTTGGACCTCTCTGCTTTCCTGTGGACTCCATCCTCAAAACCACCGTTTTTAACCCTCGGTTGTCTCTGTAGCAAAAAACGCAAACGTCCAGCCGCTGCTCCCACAGCGAAGGCCCCAGCGGGGAAAATTCATGCTGGTCCTCACTGCCTCCGGGAACCCCTTCAAATGCCCCAAACCTTTTGGACCTCTCTGCTTTCCTGTGGACTCCATCCTCAAAACCACCGTTATTAACCCTCGGTAGTCTCTGTAGCAAAAAACGCAGATGTTAAGCCGCTGCTCCCACAGCAAAGGCCCCAGCGGGGAAAAGTCATGCTGGTCCTCACTGCCTCCGGGAACCCCTTCAAATGCCCCACACCTTTTGGACCTCTCTGCTTTCCTGTGGACTCCATCCTCAAAACCACCGTTTTTCACTCTCGGCAGCCTCCGGAGCAAAAAACGCAAACGTCCAGCCGCTGCTTCCACAGCAAAGGCCCCAGCGGGGAAAAGTCATGCTGGTCCTCACTGCCTCCAGGAACCCCTTCAAATGCCCCACACCTTTTGGACCTCTCTGCTTTCCTGTGGACTCCATCCTCAAAACCACCGTTTTTCACTCTCGGCAGCCTCCGGAGCAAAAAACGCAAACGTCCAGCCGCTGCTACGACAGCAAAGGCCCCAGCGGGGAAAAGTCATGCTGGTCCTCACTGCCTCCGGGAACCCCTTCAAATGCCCCACACCTTTTGGACCTCTCTGCTTTCCTGTGGACTCCATCCTCAAAACCACCGTTTTTCACTCTCGGCAGCCTCCGGAGCAAAAAACGCAAACGTCCAGCTGCTGCTTCCACAGCAAAGGCCCCAGCGGGGAAAAGTCATGCTGGTCCTCACTGCCTCCAGGAACCCCTTCAAATGCCCCACACCTTTTGGACCTCTCTGCTTTCCTGTGGACTCCATCCTCAAAACCACCGTTTTTCACTCTCGGCAGCCTCCGGAGCAAAAAACGCAAACGTCCAGCCGCTGCTACCACAGCAAAGGCCCCAGCGGGGAAAAGTCATGCTGGTCCTCACTGCCTCCGGGAACCCCTTCAAATGCCCCACACCTTTTGGACCTCTCTGCTTTCCTGTGGACTCCATCCTCAAAACCACCGTTTTTCACTCTTGGCATCCGCCGGAGCAAAAAACGCAAACGTCCAGCCGCTGCTCCCACAGCAAAGGTTCCAAGGCGGAAAAGTCATGCTGGTCCTCACTGCCTCCGGGAACCCTTTCAAATGCCCCACACCTTTTGGACCTCTCTGTTTTCCTGTGGACTCCATCCTCAAAACCACCGTTTTTCACTCTCGGCATCCGCCGGAGCAAAAAACGCAAACGTCCAGCCGCTGCTCCCACAGCAAAGGCCCCAGCGGGGAAAAGTCATGCTGGTCCTCACTGCCTCCTGGAACCCCTTCAAATGCCCCACACCTTTTGGACCTCTCTGCTTTCGTGTGGACTCCATCCTCAAAACCACCGTTTTTCACTCTCGGCAGCCTCCGGAGCAAAAAACGCAAACGTCCAGCCGCTGCTCCCACAGCAAAGGCCCCAGCGGGGAAAAGTCATGCTGGTCCTCACTGCCTCCAGGAACCCCTTCAAATGCCCCACACCTTTTGGACCTCTCTGCTTTCCTGTGGACTCCATCCTCAAAACCACCGTTTTTCACTCTCGGCAGCCTCCGGAGCAAAAAACGCAAACGTCCAGCCGCTGCTCCCACAGCAAAGGCCCCAGCGGGGAAAAGTCATGCTGGTCCTCACTGCCTCCGGGAACCCCTTCAAATGCCCCACACCTTTTGGACCTCTCTGCTTTCCTGTGGACTCCATCCTCAAAACCACCGTTTTTCACTCTCGGCAGCCTCAGGAGCAAAAAACGCAAACGTCCAGCCGCTGCTACCACAGCAAAGGCCCCAGCGGGGAAAAGTCATGCTGGTCCTCACTGCCTCCGGGAACCCCTTCAAATGCCCCACACCTTTTGGACCTCTCTGCTTTCCTGTGGACTCCATCCTCAAAACCACCGTTTTTCACTCTTGGCATCCGCCGGAGCAAAAAACGCAAACGTCCAGCCGCTGCTCCCACAGCAAAGGTTCCAAGGCGGAAAAGTCATGCTGGTCCTCACTGCCTCCGGGAACCCCTTCAAATGCCCCACACCTTTTGGACCTCTCTGCTTTCCTGTGGACTCCATCCTCAAAACCACCGTTTTTCACTCTAGGCATCCGCCGGAGCAAAAAACGCAAACGTCCAGCCGCTGCTCCCACAGCAAAGGCCCCAGCGGGGAAAAGTCATGCTGGTCCTCACTGCCTCCGGGAACCCCTTCAAATGCCCCACACCTTTTGGACCTCTCTGCTTTCCTGTGGACTCCATCCTCAAAACCACCGTTTTTCACTCTCGGCAGCCTCCGGAGCAAAAAACGCAAACGTCCAGCCGCTGCTCCCACAGCAAAGGCCCCAGCGGGGAAAAGTCATGCTGGTCCTCACTGCCTCCGGGAACCCCTTCAAATGCCCCACACCTTTTGGACCTCTCTGTTTTCCTGTGGACTCCATCCTCAAAACCACCGTTTTTCACTCTCGGCATCCGCCGGAGCAAAAAACGCAAACGTCCAGCCGCTGCTCCCACAGCAAAGGTTCCAAGGCGGAAAAGTCATGCTGGTCCTCACTGCCTCCGGGAACCCCTTCAAATGCCCCACACCTTTTGGACCTCTCTGCTTTCCTGTGGACTCCATCCTCAAAACCACCGTTTTTCACTCTTGGCAGCCTCCGGAGCAAAAATGCAAACCTCCAGCCGCTGCTCCCACAGCAAAGGCCCCAGCGGGGAAAAGTCATGCTGGTCCTCACTGCCTCCGGGAAGCCCTTCAAATGCCCCACACCTTTTGGACCTCTCTGCTTTCCTGTGGACTCCATCCTCAAAACCACCGTTTTTCACTCTCGGCAGCCTCCGGAGCAAAAAATGCAAACGTCCAGCCGCTGCTCCCACAGCAAAGGTTCCAAGGCGGGAAAGTCATGCTAGTCCTCACTGCCTCCGGGAACCCCTTCAAATGCCCCACACCTTTTGGACCTCTCTGCTTTCCTGTGGAATCCATCCTCAAAACCACCGTTTTTCACTCTCGGCAGCCTCCGGAGCAAAAAACGTAAACGTCCAGCCGCTGCTTCCACAGCAAAGGCCCCAGCGGGGAAAAGTCATGCTGGTCCTCACTGCCTCCAGGAACCCCTTCGAATGCCCCACACCTTTTGGACCTCTCTGCTTTCCTGTGGACTCCATCCTCAAAACCACCGTTTTTCACTCTCGGCAGCCTCCGGAGCAAAAAACGCAAACGTCCAGCCGCTGCTCCCACAGCAAAGGCCCCAGCGGGGAAAAGTCATCCTGGTCCTCACTGCCTCCGGGAACCCCTTCAAATGCCCCACACCTTTTGGACCTCTCTGCTTTCCTGTGGACTTCATCCTCAAAACCACCGTTTTTCACTCTCGGCAGCCTCCGGAGCAAAAAACGCAAACGTCCAGCCGCTGCTCCCACAGCAAAGGCCCCAGCGGGGAAAAGTCATGCTGGTCCTCACTGCCACCGGGAACCCCTTCAAATGCCCCACACCTTTTGGACCTCTCTGCTTTCCTGTGGACTTCATCCTCAAAACCACCGTTTTTCAGTCTCGGCAGCCTCCGGAGCAAAAAACGCAAACGTCCAGCCGCTGCTCCCACAGCAAAGGTTCCAAGGCGGAAAAGTCATGCTGGTCCTCACTGCCTCCGGGAACCCCTTCAAATGCCCCACACCTTATGGACCTCTCTGCTTTCCTGTGGACTCCATCCTCAAAACCACCGTTTTTCATTCTCGGCAGCCTCCGGAGCAAAAAACGTGAACGTCCAGCCGCTGCTCCCACAGCAAAGGCCCCAGCGGGGAAAAGTCATGCTGGTCCTCACTGCCTCCGGGAACCCCTTCAAATGCCCCACACCTTTTGGACCTCTCTGTTTTCCTGTGGACTCCATCCTCAAAACCACCGTTTTTCACTCTCGGCAGGCTCCGGAGCAAAAAACACAAACGTCCAGCCGCTGCTCCCACAGCAAAGTTTCCAAGGCGGAAAAGTCATGCTGGTCCTCACTGCCTCCGGGAACCCCTTCAAATGCCCCACACCTTTTGGACCTCTCTACTTTCCTGTGGAATCCATCCTCAAAACCACTGTTTTTCACTCTCGGCAGCCTCCGGAGCAAAAAACGCAAACGTCCAGCCGCTGCTCCCACAGCAAAGGCCCCAGCGGGGAAAAGTCATGCTGGTCCTCACTGCCTCCGGGAACCCCTTCAAATGCCCCACACCTTTTCGACCTCTCTGCTTTCCTGTGGAATCCATCCTCAAAACCACCGTTTTTCATTCTCGGCAGCCTCCAGAGCAAAAAACGCAAACGTCCAGCCGCTGTTCCCACAGCAAAGGCCCCAGCGGGGAAAAGTCATGCTGGTCCTCACTGCCTCCGGGAACCCCTTCAAATGCCCCACACCTTTTGGACCTCTCTGCTTTCCTGTGGACTCCATCCTCAAAACCACCGTTTTTCACTCTCGGCAGCCTCCGGAGCAAAAAACGGAAACGTCCAGCCGCTGCAACCACAGCAAAGGCCCCAGCGGGGAAAAGTCATGCTGGTCCTCACTGCCTCCGGGAACCCCTTCAAATGCCCCACACCTTTTGGACCTCTCTGTTTTCCTGTGGACTCCGTCCTCAAAACCACCGTTTTTCACTCTCGGCAGCCTCCGGAGCAAAAAACACAAACGTCCAGCCGCTGCTCCCACAGCAAAGTTTCCAAGGCGGAAAAGTCATGCTGGTCCTCACTGCCTCCGGGAACCCCTTCAAATGCCCCACACCTTTTCGACCTCTCTGCTTTCCTGTGGAATCCATCCTCAAAACCACCGTTTTTCATTCTCGGCAGCCTCCGGAGCAAAAAGCGCAAACGTCCAGCTGCTGTTCTCACAGCAAAGGCCCCAGCGGGGAAAAGTCATGCTCCTCCTCACTGCCACCGGGAACCCCTTCAAATGCCCCACACCTTTTGGACCTCTCTGTTTTCCTGTGGACTCCATCCTCAAAACCACCGTTTTTCACTCTCGGCATCCTCCGGAGCAAAAAACGCAAACGTCCAGCCGCTGCTCCCACAGCAAAGGCCCCAGAGGGGAAAAGTCATGCTGGTCCTCACTGCCTCCGGGAACCCCTTCAAATGCCCCACACCTTTTGGACCTCTCTGCTTTACTGTGGACTCCATCCTCAAAACCACCGTTTTTCACTCTCGGCAGCCTCCGGAGCAAAAAACGCAAACGTCCAGCCGCTGCTCCCACAGCAAAGGTTCCAAGGCGGAAAAGTCATGCTGGTCCTCACTGCCTCCGGGAACCCCTTCAAATGCCCCACACCTTTTCGACCTCTCTGCTTTCCTGTGGAATCCATCCTCAAAACCACCGTTTTTCACTCTCGGCAGCCTCCGGAGCAAAAAACGCAAACGTCCAGCCGCTGCTCCCACAGCAAAGGCCCCAGCGGGGAAAAGTCATGCTGGTCCTCACTGCCTCCGGGAACCCCTTCAAATGCCCCACACCTTTTGGACCTCTCTGTTTTCCTGTGGACTCCATCCTCAAAACCACCGTTTTTCACTCTCGGCAGCCTCCGGAGCAAAAAACGCAAACGTCCAGCCGCTGCTCCCACAGCAAAGGCCCCAGCGGGGAAAAGTCATGCTGGTCCTCACTGCCTCCGGGAACCCCTTCAAATGCCCCACACCTTTTGGACCTCTCTGCTTTCCTGTGGACTTCATCCTCAAAACCACCGTTTTTCACTCTTGGCAGCCTCCGGAGCAAAAAACGCAAACGTCCAGCCGCTGCTCCCACAGCAAAGGCCCCAGCGGGGAAAAGTCATGCTGGTCCTCACTGCCTCCGGGAACCCCTTCAAATGCCCCACACCTTTTGGACCTCTCTGCTTTCCTGTGGACTCCATCCTCAAAACCACCGTTTTTCACTCTTGGCAGCCTCCGGAGCAAAAATGCAAACCTCCAGCCGCTGCTCCCACAGTAAAGGCCCCAGCGGGGAAAAGTCATGCTGGTCCTCACTGCCTCCGGGAAGCCCTTCAAATGCCCCACACCTTTTGGACCTCTCTGCTTTCCTGTGGACTCCATCCTCAAAACCACCGTTTTTCACTCTCGGCAGCCTCCGGAGCAAAAAATGCAAACGTCCAGCCGCTGCTCCCACAGCAAAGGTTCCAAGGCGGAAAAGTCATGCTAGTCCTCACTGCCTCCGGGAACCCCTTCAAATGCCCCACACCTTTTGGACCTCTCTGCTTTCCTGTGGAATCCATCCTCAAAACCACCGTTTTTCACTCTCAGCAGCCTCCAGAGCAAAAAACGTAAACGTCCAGCCGCTGCTTCCACAGCAAAGGCCCCAGCGGGGAAAAGTCATGCTGGTCCTCACTGCCTCCAGGAACCCCTTCGAATGCCCCACACCTTTTGGACCTCTCTGCTTTCCTGTGGACTCCATCCTCAAAACCACCGTTTTTCACTCTCGGCAGCCTCCGGAGCAAAAAACGCAAACGTCCAGCCGCTGCTCCCACAGCAAAGGCCCCAGCGGGGAAAAGTCATGCTGGTCCTCACTGCCTCCGGGAACCCCTTCAAATGCCCCACACCTTTTGGACCTCTCTGCTTTCCTGTGGACTTCATCCTCAAAACCACCGTTTTTCACTCTCGGCAGCCTCCGGAGCAAAAAACGCAAACGTCCAGCCGCTGCTCCCACAGCAAAGGCCCCAGCGGGGAAAAGTCATGCTGGTCCTCACTGCCACCGGGAACCCCTTCAAATGCCCCACACCTTTTGGACCTCTCTGCTTTCCTGTGGACTCCATCCTCAAAACCACCGTTTTTCACTCTCGGCATCCGCCGGAACAAAAAACGCAAACGTCCAGCCGCTGCTCCCACAGCAAAGGTTCCAAGGCGGAAAAGTCATGCTGGTCCTCACTGCCTCCGGGAACCCCTTCAAATGCCCCACACCTTTTCGACCTCTCTGCTTTCCTGTGGACTCCATCCTCAAAACCACCGTTTTTCACTCTTGGCAGCCTCCGGAGCAAAAAACGCAAACGTCCAGCCGCTGCTCCCACAGCAAAGGCCCCAGCGGGGAAAAGTCATGCTCCTCCTCACTGCCACCGGGAACCCCTTCAAATGCCCCACACCTTTTGGACCTCTCTGTTTTCCTGTGGACTCCATCCTCAAAACCACCGTTTTTCACTCTCGGCATCCGCCGGAGCAAAAAACGCAAACGTCCAGCCGCTGCTCCCACAGCAAAGGCCCCAGCGGGGAAAAGTCATGCTGGTCCTCACTGCCTCCGGGAACCCCTTCAAATGCCCCACACCTTTTGGACGTCTCTGCTTTCCTGTGGACTCCATCCTCAAAACCACCGTTTTTCACTCTCGGCAGCCTCCGGAGCAAAAAACGCAAACGTCCAGCCGCTGCTCCCACAGCAAAGGTTCCAAGGCGGAAAAGTCATGCTGGTCCTCACTGCCTCCGGGAACCCCTTCAAATGCCCCACACCTTTTGGACCTCTCTGCTTTCCTGTGGACTCCATCCTCAAAACCACCGTTTTTCACTCTCGGCAGCCTCCGGAGCAAAAAACGGAAACGTCCAGCCGCTGCAACCACAGCAAAGGCCCCAGCGGGGAAAAGTCATGCTGGTCCTCACTGCCTCCGGGAACCCCTTCAAATGCCCCACACCTTTTGGACCTCTCTGTTTTCCTGTGGACTCCGTCCTCAAAACCACCGTTTTTCACTCTCGGCAGCCTCCGGAGCAAAAAACACAAACGTCCAGCCGCTGCTCCCACAGCAAAGTTTCCAAGGCGGAAAAGTCATGCTGGTCCTCACTGCCTCCGGGAACCCCTTCAAATGCCCCACACCTTTTCGACCTCTCTGCTTTCCTGTGGAATCCATCCTCAAAACCACCGTTTTTCATTCTCGGCAGCCTCCGGAGCAAAAAGCGCAAACGTCCAGCTGCTGTTCTCACAGCAAAGGCCCCAGCGGGGAAAAGTCATGCTCCTCCTCACTGCCACCGGGAACCCCTTCAAATGCCCCACACCTTTTGGACCTCTCTGTTTTCCTGTGGACTCCATCCTCAAAACCACCGTTTTTCACTCTCGGCATCCTCCGGAGCAAAAAACGCAAACGTCCAGCCGCTGCTCCCACAGCAAAGGCCCCAGAGGGGAAAAGTCATGCTGGTCCTCACTGCCTCCGGGAACCCCTTCAAATGCCCCACACCTTTTGGACCTCTCTGCTTTACTGTGGACTCCATCCTCAAAACCACCGTTTTTCACTCTAGGAAGCCTCCGGAGCAAAAAACGCAAACGTCCAGCCGCTGCTCCCACAGCAAAGGTTCCAAGGCGGAAAAGTCATGCTGGTCCTCACTGCCTCCGGGAACCCCTTCAAATGCCCCACACCTTTTCGACCTCTCTGCTTTCCTGTGGAATCCATCCTCAAAACCACCGTTTTTCACTCTCGGCAGCCTCCGGAGCAAAAAACGCAAACGTCCAGCCGCTGCTCCCACAGCAAAGGCCCCAGCGGGGAAAAGTCATGCTGGTCCTCACTGCCTCCGGGAACCCCTTCAAATGCCCCACACCTTTTCGACCTCTCTGCTTTCCTGTGGAATCCATCCTCAAAACCACCGTTTTTCACTCTCGGCAGCCTCCGGAGCAAAAAACGCAAACGTCCAGCCGCTGCTCCCACAGCAAAGGTTCCAAGGCGGAAAAGTCATGCTGGTCCTCACTGCCTCCGGGAACCCCTTCAAATGCCCCACACCTTTTGGACCTCTCTGCTTTCCTGTGGACTCCATCCTCAAAACCACCGTTTTTCACTCTCGGCAGCCTCCGGAGCAAAAAACGGAAACGTCCAGCCGCTGCAACCACAGCAAAGGCCCCAGCGGGGAAAAGTCATGCTGGTCCTCACTGCCTCCGGGAACCCCTTCAAATGCCCCACACCTTTTGGACCTCTCTGTTTTCCTGTGGACTCCGTCCTCAAAACCACCGTTTTTCACTCTCGGCAGCCTCCGGAGCAAAAAACACAAACGTCCAGCCGCTGCTCCCACAGCAAAGTTTCCAAGGCGGAAAAGTCATGCTGGTCCTCACTGCCTCCGGGAACCCCTTCAAATGCCCCACACCTTTTCGACCTCTCTGCTTTCCTGTGGAATCCATCCTCAAAACCACCGTTTTTCATTCTCGGCAGCCTCCGGAGCAAAAAGCGCAAACGTCCAGCTGCTGTTCTCACAGCAAAGGCCCCAGCGGGGAAAAGTCATGCTCCTCCTCACTGCCACCGGGAACCCCTTCAAATGCCCCACACCTTTTGGACCTCTCTGTTTTCCTGTGGACTCCATCCTCAAAACCACCGTTTTTCACTCTCGGCATCCTCCGGAGCAAAAAACGCAAACGTCCAGCCGCTGCTCCCACAGCAAAGGCCCCAGAGGGGAAAAGTCATGCTGGTCCTCACTGCCTCCGGGAACCCCTTCAAATGCCCCACACCTTTTGGACCTCTCTGCTTTACTGTGGACTCCATCCTCAAAACCACCGTTTTTCACTCTAGGAAGCCTCCGGAGCAAAAAACGCAAACGTCCAGCCGCTGCTCCCACAGCAAAGGTTCCAAGGCGGAAAAGTCATGCTGGTCCTCACTGCCTCCGGGAACCCCTTCAAATGCCCCACACCTTTTCGACCTCTCTGCTTTCCTGTGGAATCCATCCTCAAAACCACCGTTTTTCACTCTCGGCAGCCTCCGGAGCAAAAAACGCAAACGTCCAGCCGCTGCTCCCACAGCAAAGGCCCCAGCGGGGAAAAGTCATGCTGGTCCTCACTGCCTCCGGGAACCCCTTCAAATGCCCCACACCTTTTGGACCTCTCTGTTTTCCTGTGGACTCCATCCTCAAAACCACCGTTTTTCACTCTCGGCAGCCTCCGGAGCAAAAAACGCAAACGTCCAGCCGCTGCTCCCACAGCAAAGGCCCCAGCGGGGAAAAGTCATGCTGGTCCTCACTGCCTCCGGGAACCCCTTCAAATGCCCCACACCTTTTGGACCTCTCTGCTTTCCTGTGGACTTCATCCTCAAAACCACCGTTTTTCACTCTTGGCAGCCTCCGGAGCAAAAAACGCAAACGTCCAGCCGCTGCTCCCACAGCAAAGGCCCCAGCGGGGAAAAGTCATGCTGGTCCTCACTGCCTCCGGGAACCCCTTCAAATGCCCCACACCTTTTGGACCTCTCTGCTTTCCTGTGGACTCCATCCTCAAAACCACCGTTTTTCACTCTTGGCAGCCTCCGGAGCAAAAATGCAAACCTCCAGCCGCTGCTCCCACAGTAAAGGCCCCAGCGGGAAAAAGTCATGCTGGTCCTCACTGCCTCCGGGAAGCCCTTCAAATGCCCCACACCTTTTGGACCTCTCTGCTTTCCTGTGGACTCCATCCTCAAAACCACCGTTTTTCACTCTCGGCAGCCTCCGGAGCAAAAAATGCAAACGTCCAGCCGCTGCTCCCACAGCAAAGGTTCCAAGGCGGAAAAGTCATGCTAGTCCTCACTGCCTCCGGGAACCCCTTCAAATGCCCCACACCTTTTGGACCTCTCTGCTTTCCTGTGGTATCCATCCTCAAAACCACCGTTTTTCACTCTCGGCAGCCTCCAGAGCAAAAAACGTAAACGTCCAGCCGCTGCTTCCACAGCAAAGGCCCCAGCGGGGAAAAGTCATGCTGGTCCTCACTGCCTCCAGGAACCCCTTCGAATGCCCCACACCTTTTGGACCTCTCTGCTTTCCTGTGGACTCCATCCTCAAAACCACCGTTTTTCACTCTCGGCAGCCTCCGGAGCAAAAAACGCAAACGTCCAGCCGCTGCTCCCACAGCAAAGGCCCCAGCGGGGAAAAGTCATGCTGGTCCTCACTGCCTCCGGGAACCCCTTCAAATGCCCCACACCTTTTGGACCTCTCTGCTTTCCTGTGGACTTCATCCTCAAAACCACCGTTTTTCACTCTCGGCAGCCTCCGGAGCAAAAAACGCAAACGTCCAGCCGCTGCTCCCACAGCAAAGGCCCCAGCGGGGAAAAGTCATGCTGGTCCTCACTGCCACCGGGAACCCCTTCAAATGCCCCACACCTTTTGGACCTCTCTGCTTTCCTGTGGACTCCATCCTCAAAACCACCGTTTTTCACTCTCGGCATCCGCCGGAGCAAAAAACGCAAACGTCCAGCCGCTGCTCCCACAGCAAAGGTTCCAAGGCGGAAAAGTCATGCTGGTCCTCACTGCCTCCGGGAACCCCTTCAAATGCCCCACACCTTTTCGACCTCTCTGCTTTCCTGTGGACTCCATCCTCAAAACCACCGTTTTTCACTCTTGGCAGCCTCCGGAGCAAAAAACGCAAACGTCCAGCCGCTGCTCCCACAGCAAAGGCCCCAGCGGGGAAAAGTCATGCTGGTCCTCACTGCCTCCAGGAACCCCTTCAAATGCCCCACACCTTTTGGACCTCTCTGCTTTCCTGTGGACTCCATCCTCAAAACCACCGTTTTTCACTCTCGGCATCCAGCGGAGCAAAAAACGCAAACGTCCAGCCGCTGCTCCCACAGCAAAGGCCCCAGCGGGGAAAAGTCATGCTCCTCCTCACTGCCACCGGGAACCCCTTCAAATGCCCCACACCTTTTGGACCTCTCTGTTTTCCTGTGGACTCCATCCTCAAAACCACCGTTTTTCACTCTCGGCATCCGCCGGAGCAAAAAACGCAAACGTCCAGCCGCTGCTCCCACAGCAAAGGCCCCAGCGGGGAAAAGTCATGCTGGTCCTCACTGCCTCCGGGAACCCCTTCAAATGCCCCACACCTTTTGGACGTCTCTGCTTTCCTGTGGACTCCATCCTCAAAACCACCGTTTTTCACTCTCGGCAGCCTCCGGAGCAAAAAACGCAAACGTCCAGCCGCTGTTCCCACAGCAAAGGTTCCAAGGCGGAAAAGTCATGCTGGTCCTCACTGCCTCCGGGAACCCCTTCAAATGCCCCACACCTTTTGGACCTCTCTGCTTTCCTGTGGACTCCATCCTCAAAACCACCGTTTTTCACTCTCGGCAGCCTCCGGAGCAAAAAACGCAAACGTCCAGCCGCTGCTCCCACAGCAAAGGCCCCAGCGGGGAAAAGTCATGCTGGTCCTCACTGCCTCCGGGAACCCCTTCAAATGCCCCACACCTTTTGGACCTCTCTGCTTTCCTGTGGACTCCATCCTCAAAACCACCGTTTTTCACTCTCGGCATCCGCCGGAGCAAAAAACGCAAACCTCCAGCCGCTGCTCCCACAGCAAAGGCCCCAGCGGGGAAAAGTCATGCTGGTCCTCACTGCCTCCGGGAACCCCTTCAAATGCCCCACACCTTTTGGACCTCTCTGCTTTCCTGTGGACTCCATCCTCAAAAACACCGTTTTTCACTCTTGGCAGCCTCCGGAGCAAAAAACGCAAACGTCCAGCCGCTGCTCCCACAGCAAAGGCCCCAGCGGGGAAAAGTCATGCTAGTCCTCACTGCCTCCGGGAACCCCTTCAAATGCCCCACACCTTTTGGACCTCTCTGCTTTCCTGTGGACTCCATCCTCAAAACCACCGTTTTTCACTCTCGGCATCCGCCGGAGCAAAAAACGCAAACGTCCAGCCGCTGCTCCCACAGCAAAGGCCCCAGCGGGGAAAAGTCATGCTGGTCCTCACTGCCTCCGGGAACCCCTTCAAATGCCCCACACCTTTTGGACCTCTCTGCTTTCCTGTGGACTCCATCCTCAAAACCACCGTTTTTAACCCTCGGCAGCCTCCAGAGCAAAAAGCGCAAACGTCCAGCCGCTGTTCCCACAGCAAAGGCCCCAGCGGGGAAAAGTCATGCTGGTCCTCACTGCCTCCGGGAACCCCTTCAAATGCCCCACACCTTTTGGACCTCTCTGCTTTCCTGTGGACTCCATCCTCAAAACCACCGTTTTTCACTCTCGGCATCCGCCGGAGCAAAAAACGCAAACATCCAGCCGCTGCTCCCACAGCAAAGGTTCCAAGGCGGAAAAGTCATGCTGGTCCTCACTGCCTCCGGGAACCCCTTCAAATGCCCCACACCTTTTGGACCTCTCTGCTTTCCTGTGGACTCCATCCTCAAAACCACCGTTTTTCACTCTCGGCAGCCTCCGGAGCAAAAAACGCAAACGTCCAGCCGCTGCTCCCACAGCAAAGGCCCCAGCGGGGAAAAGTCATGCTGGTCCTCACTGCCTCCGGGAACCCCTTCAAATGCCCCACACCTTTTGGACCTCTCTGCTTTCCTGTGGACTCCATCCTCAAAAAAACCGTTTTTCACTCTCGGCAGCCTCCGGAGCAAAAAACGCAAACGTCCAGCCGCTGCAACGACAGCAAAGGCCCCAGCGGGGAAAAGTCATGCTGGTCCTCACTGCCACCGGGAACCCCTTCAAATGCCCCACACCTTTTGGACCTCTCTGTTTTCCTGTGGACTCCATCCTCAAAACCACCGTTTTTCACTCTCGGCATCCGCCGGAGCAAAAAACGCAAACGTCCAGCCGCTGCTCCCACAGCAAAGGCCCCAGCGGGGAAAAGTCATGCTGGTCCTCACTGCCTCCAGGAACCCCTTCAAATGCCCCACACCTTTTGGACCTCTCTGCTTTCCTGTGGACTCCATCATCAAAACCACCGTTTTTCACTCTTGGCAGCCTCCGGAGCAAAAAACGCAAACGTCCAGCCGCTGCTCCCACAGCAAAGGCCCCAGCGGGGAAAAGTCATGCTGGTCCTCACTGCCTCCGGGAACCCCTTCAAATGCCCCACACCTTTTGGACCTCTCTGCTTTCCTGTGGACTCCATCCTCAAAACCACCGTTTTTTACTCTCGGCATCCGCAGGAGCAAAAAACGCAAACGTCCAGCCGCTGCTTCCACAGCAAAGGCCCCAGCGGGGAAAAGTCATGCTGGTCCTCACTGCCTCCGGGAACCCCTTCAAATGCCCCACACCTTTTGGACCTCTCTGCTTTCCTGTGGACTCCATCCTCAAAACCACCGTTTTTCACTCTCGGCATCCGCCGGAGCAAAAAACGCAAACGTCCAGCCGCTGCTCCCACAGCAAAGGTTCCAAGGCGGAAAAGTCATGCTGGTCCTCACTGCCTCCGGGAACCCCTTCAAATGCCCCACACCTTTTGGACCTCTCTGCTTTCCTGTGGACTCCATCCTCAAAACCACCGTTTTTCACTCTCAGCAACCTCCGGAGCAAAAAACGCAAACGTCCAGCCGCTGCTCCCACAGCAAAGGTTCCAAGGCGGAAAAGTCATGCTGGTCCTCACTGCCTCCGGGAACCCCTTCGAATGCCCCACACCTTTTGGACCTCTCTGCTTTCCTGTGGACTCCATCCTCAAAACCACCGTTTTTCACTCTCGGCAGCCTCCGGAGCAAAAAACGCAAACGTCCAGCCGCTGCTCCCACAGCAAAGGCCCCAGCGGGGAAAAGTCATGCTGGTCCTCACTGCCTCCGGGAACCCCTTCAAATGCCCCACACCTTTTGGACCTCTCTGCTTTCCTGTGGACTTCATCCTCAAAACCACCGTTTTTCACTCTCGGCAGCCTCCGGAGCAAAAAACGCAAACGTCCAGCCGCTGCTCCCACAGCAAAGGTACAAAGGCGGAAAAGTCATGCTGGTCCTCACTGCCTCCGGGAACCCCTTCAAATGCCCCACACCTTTTGGACCTCTCTGTTTTCCTGTGGACTCCATCCTCAAAACCACCGTTTTTCACTCTCGGCATCCGCCGGAGCAAAAAACGCAAACGTCCAGCCGCTGCTCCCACAGCAAAGGCCCCAGCGGGGAAAAGTCATGCTGGTCCTCACTGCCTCCGGGAACCCCTTCAAATGCCCCACACCTTTTGGACCTCTCTGCTTTCCTGTGGACTCCATCCTCAAAACCACCGTTTTTCACTCTCGGCATCCGCCGGAGCAAAAAACGCAAACCTCCAGCCGCTGCTCCCACAGCAAAGGCCCCAGCGGGGAAAAGTCATGCTGGTCCTCACTGCCTCCGGGAACCCCTTCAAATGCCCCACACCTTTTGGACCTCTCTGCTTTCCTGTGGACTCCATCCTCAAAACCACCGTTTTTCACTCTTGGCAGCCTCCGGAGCAAAAAACGCAAACGTCCAGCCGCTGCTCCCACAGCAAAGGCCCCAGCGGGGAAAAGTCATGCTAGTCCTCACTGCCTCCGGGAACCCCTTCAAATGCCCCACACCTTTTGGACCTCTCTGCTTTCCTGTGGACTCCATCCTCAAAACCACCGTTTTTCACTCTCGGCATCCGCCGGAGCAAAAAACGCAAACGTCCAGCCGCTGCTCCCACAGCAAAGGCCCCAGCGGGGAAAAGTCATGCTGGTCCTCACTGCCTCCGGGAACCCCTTCAAATGCCCCACACCTTTTGGACCTCTCTGCTTTCCTGTGGACTCCATCCTTAAAACCACCGTTTTTAACCCTCGGCAGCCTCCAGAGCAAAAAGCGCAAACGTCCAGCCGCTGTTCCCACAGCAAAGGCCCCAGCGGGGAAAAGTCATGCTGGTCCTCACTGCCTCCGGGAACCCCTTCAAATGCCCCACACCTTTTGGACCTCTCTGCTTTCCTGTGGACTCCATCCTCAAAACCACCGTTTTTCACTCTCGGCATCCGCCGGAGCAAAAAACGCAAACATCCAGCCGCTGCTCCCACAGCAAAGGTTCCAAGGCGGAAAAGTCATGCTGGTCCTCACTGCCTCCGGGAACCCCTTCAAATGCCCCACACCTTTTGGACCTCTCTGCTTTCCTGTGGACTCCATCCTCAAAACCACCGTTTTTCACTCTCGGCAGCCTCCGGAGCAAAAAACGCAAACGTCCAGCCGCTGCTCCCACAGCAAAGGCCCCAGCGGGGAAAAGTCATGCTGGTCCTCACTGCCTCCGGGAACCCCTTCAAATGCCCCACACCTTTTGGACCTCTCTGCTTTCCTGTGGACTCCATCCTCAAAACCACCGTTTTTCACTCTCGGCAGCCTCCGGAGCAAAAAACGCAAACGTCCAGCCGCTGCTCCCACAGCAAAGGTTGCAAGGCGGAAAAGTCATGCTGGTCCTCACTGCCTCCGGGAACCCCTTCAAATGCCCCACACCTTTTCGACCTCTCTGTTTTCCTGTGGACTCCATCCTCAAAACCACCGTTTTTCACTCTCAGCAGTCTCCGGATCAAAAAGCGCAAACGTCCAGCCGCTGCTCCCACAGCAAAGGCCCCAGCGGGGAAAAGTCATGCTGGTCCTCACTGCCTCCGGGAACCCCGTCAAATGCCCCACACCTTTTGGACCTCTCTGCTTTCCTGTGGACTCCATCCTCAAAACCACCGTTTTTCACTCTCGGCAGCCTCCGGAGCAAAAAACGCAAACGTCCAGCCGCTGCAACGACAGCAAAGGCCCCAGCGGGGAAAAGTCATGCTGGTCCTCACTGCCTCCGGGAACCCCTTCAAATGCCCCACACCTTTTGGACCTCTCTGTTTTCCTGTGGACTCCATCCTCAAAACCACCGTTTTTCACTCTCGGCATCCGCCGGAGCAAAAAACGCAAACGTCCAGCCGCTGCTCCCACAGCAAAGGCCCCAGCGGGGAAAAGTCATGCTGGTCCTCACTGCCTCCAGGAACCCCTTCAAATGCCCCACACCTTTTGGACCTCTCTGTTTTCCTGTTAACTCCATCCTCAAAACCACCGTTTTTCACTCTCAGCAGCCTCCGGAGCAAAAAACCAAACGTCCAGCCGCTGCTCCCACAGCAAAGGCCCCAGCGGGGAAAAGTCATGCTGGTCCTCACTGCCTCCAGGAACCCCTTCGAATGCCCCACACCTTTTGGACCTCTCTGCTTTCCTGTGGACTCCATCCTCAAAACCACCGTTTTTCACTCTCGGCAGCCTCCGGAGCAAAAAACGCAAACGTCCAGCCGCTGCTCCCACAGCAAAGGCCCCAGCGGGGAAAAGTCATGCTGGTCCTCACTGCCTCCGGGAACCCCTTCAAATGCCCCACACCTTTTGGACCTCTCTGCTTTCCTGTGGACTCCATCCTCAAAACCACCGTTTTTCACTCTCGGCAGCCTCCGGAGCAAAAAACGCAAACGTCCAGCCGCTGCTCCCACAGCAAAGGCCCCAGCGGGGAAAAGTCATGCTGGTCCTCACTGCCTCCGGGAACCCCTTCAAATGCCCCACACCTTTTAGACCTCTCTGCTTTCCTGTGGACTCCATCCTCAAAACCACCGTTTTTCACTCTCGGCAGCCTCCGGAGCAAAAAACGCAAACGTCCAGCCGCTGCTCCCACAGCAAAGGCCCCAGCGGGGAAAAGTCATGCTGGTCCTCACTGCCTCCGGGAACCCCTTCAAATGCCCCACACCTTTTGGACCTCTCTGCTTTCCTGTGGACTCCATCCTCAAAACCACCGTTTTTCACTCTTGGCAGCCTCCGGAGCAAAAAACGCAAACGTCCAGCCGCTGCTCCCACAGCAAAGGCCCCAGCGGGGAAAAGTCATGCTGGTCCTCACTGCCTCCGGGAACCCCTTCAAATGCCCCACACCTTTTGGACCTCTCTGCTTTCCTGTGGACTCCATCCTCAAAACCACCGTTTTTCACTCTCGGCATCCGCCGGAGCAAAAAACGCAAACGTCCAGCCGCTGCTCCCACAGCAAAGGTTCCAAGGCGGAAAAGTCATGCTGGTCCTCACTGCCTACGGGAACCCCTTCAAATGCCCCACACCTTTTGGAACTCTCTGCTTTCCTGTGGACTCCATCCTCAAAACCACCGTTTTTAGCCCTCGGCAGCCTCCGGAGCAAAAAGCGCAAACGTCCAGCCGCTGTTCCCACAGCAAAGGCCCCAGCGGGGAAAAGTCATGCTGCTCCTCACTGCCTCCGGGAACCCCTTCAAATGCCCCACACCTTTTGGAACTCTCTGCTTTCCTGTGGACTCCATCCTCAAAACCACCGTTTTTCACTCTCGGCATCCGCCGGAGCAAAAAACGCAAACGTCCAGCCGCTGCTCCCACAGCAAAGGCCCCAGCGGGGAAAAGTCATGCTGGTCCTCACTGCCTCCGGGAACCCCTTCAAATGCCCCACACCTTTTGGACCTCTCTGCTTTCCTGTGGAATCCATCCTCAAAACCACCGTTTTTCACTCTCGGCAGCCTCCGGAGCAAAAAACGCAAACGTCCAGCCGCTGCTCCCACAGCAAAGGTTCCAAGGCGAAAAAGTCATGCTGGTCCTCACTGCCTCCGGGAACCCCTTCAAATGCCCCACACCTTTTGGACCTCTCTGTTTTCCTGTGGACTCCATCCTCAAAACCACCGTTTTTCACTCTCGGCAGCCTCCGGAGCAAAAAATGCAAACGTCCAGCCGCTGCTCCCACAGCAAAGGCCCCAGCGGGGAAAAGTCATGCTGGTCCTCACTGCCTCCGGGAACCCCTTCAAATGCCCCACACCTTTTCGACCTCTCTGCTTTCCTGTGGACTCCATCCTCAAAACCACCGTTTTTCACTCTCGGCATCCGCCGGAGCAAAAAACGCAAACGTCCAGCCGCTGCTCCCACAGCAAAGGTTCCAAGGCGAAAAAGTCATGCTGGTCCTCACTGCCTCCGGGAACCCCTTCAAATGCCCCACACCTTTTGGACCTCTCTGCTTTCCTGTGGACTCCATCCTCAAAACCACCGTTTTTCACTCTCGGCAGCCTCCGGAGCAAAGAACGTAAACGTCCAGCCGCTGCTTCCACAGCAAAGGCCCCAGCGGGGAAAAGTCATGCTGGTCCTCACTGCCTCCAGGAACCCCTTCGAATGCCCCACACCTTTTGGACCTCTCTGCTTTCCTGTGGACTCCATCCTCAAAACCACCGTTTTTCACTCTCGGCAGCCTCCGGAGCAAAAAACGCAAACGTCCAGCCGCTGCTCCCACAGCAAAGGCCCCAGCGG